>NC_053025.1:465734931-465875997 GCF_003073215.2 Triticum urartu | reverse complement strand
CAAGCCATTTAATTCAACCGGTGCATTCTCTCTTTTAAATCATTTCAACGGTGTTTCTTTTGAGTGGGCCCTAACCCACAGGTCTTTTCCCAGGATCTTACCTGACTCTTCTTATTTTCCCGGAGGTATTCTCAAATTCTTTTCGAAGTTTGACGTAAGAATGATTTATCATCAGTCAAATGTCTTCTCAAGATCTGTCAAAATCTTTTCATCGTTGGCTCAACCTCTTCGTTTTGATTCTTCCGGAGTGTCTAAATAATTCTTGGTGATGTTTCTCGTCGTCATTCTTGGATTTTGAAGACCGAAGAAGAGTTTCTCTTTAATCTTGCTCCATTCTCTTCAAGATTCGTGATTCTAGCTTGTTGCCACCCTCTCGTATTTGTTTTGATCGTGAGAATTCTTTTCACCTATCCGGAGCAATTCAAGAGTCTTCTCAGTTTGATTATCCGGAGCCCATCATCTCGGAGTTATTCATTCTCAGCTTTCAGCTCTCGTTCCCCAAATCTCACCGGTGCATCATTCAATATTCTTTAATCAACGCGTGATATCTTCGTTTCAGTTGTATCTAAATTCTCTCAAGCATCTTCATTCATTTGCAAATTATTCCCGGTGTTTCTTTATCTTCTCTTTATTCATTTTCAATTCTTTCGGTGGTTCGCTCAAGTGTTCTCTTCCTTATTCATCATATCAATTCATTCGTTGTTTCAATCCTACCGGTGGTCCATTAAATTTATGTTATATCTCTTTTAATCCTTGATACGAGAATGAGTAGTATGCCAAATCCATTTTTTGTCATCAATTTAATTGGTGAAGGATAAGCATAATTTAATTCTTATTCTTGTTGCATCGACTGAACTCAATTCCCTATTCCGGAGGCTCATCAAATTCTTGATTTCTTTTGTTCATCTTTCTTTTCCCGGAGTTCCAAGTTCTCTCAATTATTTCACCACGGAGATCCATCTAAATCATTACAAGGTTTCACCTTGTGTTTCCAACTTCTCTTTCTTTTCGCTATCCTTTTGTACCGGAGTTCTTCATGGAGGTTCTACATGATGGTTCATCAAGGATTTAATTCCTTCTCGAAGTTTTTCATCAAGGTTCGTTTCTAATGAGCTCAAACATTCTTCATCTTACTATCCGGAGTGCAATTATTTCAACCATATCATTGGAGCTGGTATTATGTCATTCTTGATAATTTGAGTTCATGTTTCATGATTCACATGTTGTTAAGAATGAGGTATTTCAAATCCACCAACCTCTTCGTTGGAGTTATCTGGTGTCATGTTTCACCTAAAGCTTTCTCTAAGGTTTGTTGCTATTATGGTGCTTATAAATGATCCAAGTTCTTCATTTATCCTTCCCGGTGCGATATTCTTTCTCGCCAATTTGTTCATATCAATCCAATTCTTTTTCTGTGAGTGGCAGGTTGTCACCTCATAATTCGAGATGTATTCCATAAGACCATATCAAGATTATTCTTTTCGTTGTCGGTTTTTCCAACAACTCCGTTCTAGCCTTTGTTGTAAGCGTGCTACCTCGAGATCTTGTTTTCCTTCGTTCACCCCATTCCATTCTTTCTTTTATTCCGGAGGCATTGTGATGGTGCTATCTTCAACATTTCCTCTTGTTCTTGCCAGGACCTTGTTCCTTTATTGCTTATACATTTAACCGGAGAGTTGTGCCCCTTTGTTCAAGCTCTTTTCTTCCTATCTAGTCTTTCATCTCTTTTCAACTGGAGTGCTGTTAGAATTCGTTCTTCCTTGTTTCTTTTTCTAACGGAGTGTTTTCAACTTCATTCATCTTCGTTGCATTTTTTTTCTCGTATGGCTTAACCTTTGCAAGGTTCTTTGGCTTCACTCGTTTGTCAATGAAGCAACTTAGTTTTAGCTCTCCTCTTTTCTCTTCCGTTGTCCCTCCGGTGCCATTCTAGATCTCGGGACGAGATCCTCTCGTAGTGGTGGAATGTTGTAACGCCCCGAGACCGATGTGCAAGGTGTCCGTCAGTTATTCGCTGTCGTTGTCAGGTCTTTTGCTTGCGTGTTGCATCTTATCATGCCATCATGTGCATTGCATCATCATGTTTTCAAAACTTGCATCCGTCCCGGTCTCCTCTTTCCTTCTATTGTCCGTCCTGAGCCCAAACACACTTGCACGCGCCCGCGGCATGTCCGAAATAGTATTTTATAAGTGGCCGGAAAATGTTCTCGGAATGGGTTAAAAGTTGGCGTGTGGTCTTGTTATAGTGTAGATAGACCGCCTGTCAAGTTTCATCGCATTCGGAGTTCGTTTGATAGCCCAACCGTTAAACTATAGCGGCGATATAGCCGGTCAAACGTCGGATGTTTTCGGTCTCCGGAAACAGTTTCCGGGCTGCACTCCTCTCCTCTCATCTCAGCCCAACCTCTTTTTGTAACCCACTTGCTAGCCCACCTATCTAACCCTCTCCGCTCCGGGTCGTCCGATCGAGATCGAACGGCTCCGAAACGGACTAAAACCCCCAACCCTAGCTCCTCCCGCTATATATAGCAGCCCCCCTTGCCATTTTTGGCCTTCTCCTTCCTCCTCCTCGAAATTCGTGCCCCCAATCATCAGCCAGCCGCCTCCCACCTCCTCTGCCTCGTTTTCCGCGCCGGCCAAGTCCTCCGCTGCCACTTGTCGCGCCTCCATTAGCCCCGACGCCACCTGACCACGCCCTCCTCCAACCTGGGCGTGCCACGCATCCCGGCCAACCTCCCACCACCGCCAAGCCCGCCAGGACCCGCTTCGGGCCCTGGGAAGCCCATCGGGGCCCAAGCGCTCCGCCGCCGTCGCCCGAATGCTCCGCCCCCGAGCGGCGCCGTTCCCGCAAGGAGAGCCCCGACCTCCCATTCTCCCTCGTCGCTGCCTCCCTGCCAACGTCGCCGGAGCGTGGCCGCCAACGAGAACCTCTGCCAAGAGAGCCCCGACCCCAGGCAGATCCACTGCCGCACCATGTCTCCTTTTCCCTTCTGTATCTCTCTGCTAACCCCCTCAGTTTTCCTTCCCCGCAGGCCCGCCGCCGCCATGTTCAACCATCGCCGGAGCTCCGCATCATCGTCGTCGTTGGCTAGATTCGGGCCAGGCGCCCCGGATCCGAGCTCCACCACCGTAGATCTGACCTCCCTTTTGCCTTCTCAAGCGGATCCGCCATCCCATGTCGTCGTTGACTGCCGGAACCACCGTCGCTGCCTTCCCGTGCAAGAGGAGGAAAAGCCCCTCGCCCTACGTGCCTCCTCTGCCCTCACGTGCATGGGCTCCCGCGTCGCAAGGCCCAGCGCACCCCTCCTGCAGCCCGTCTTGCTCGTCCTTGGACCGGGCCGAAGCCCACTGGGTGAGGCCACTCCCCTGAGCGCCTTCCTTTTTTTCCCTTGCTGTTGGGCCATGCTCTGTATGCCCAGTTTCGGCCCATGTCATGTTTTTTTCCGTTCTACGAATTTGTCCAATTTTCTAGAGATTTCAGTTTTACAGAAAAGCCCCCTAAACTTCATGCATTTAATAACTCCACAACCATGCATCGGATCTAAATAAATTATATATGAAACTTGCTTAGAATTTCATCTAGTTTCATAATATGCAACTTTCATCTATGTTTAAAATGTTTAAAATGCTGTTTGATTAAATTTGCTAGATGGCATGTTAAAATGATTTATTTCATAACTAAATAACCGTAGCTCGGTTTTTAATAAACTTTATATGTAATTGGGGTAGAAAAATGCCTAGTTTAACATGGTGGCTTCATTTTGCATGCTTAACAACTCTAAAATTATGTTTATGGCAGAACAGTACCTAACCGAATATATGCACATGAGGAGTTTCCGGATTTGTTGTTTGTTGTTCCCGGCCTCATTTAAATTTGACTAGATGGTATAGTTTTGTTTTGCTTCACCTCTTGCCATGCTAACAACATTTAATCTTGTTGGGTACATAAACAAGATCGAACCAAATAATGGAACGTGGTGTTTCGTCAATATGCAACTCCGTTGCATAATGAGCTCCACTTAATTTGTAGGATTGTTTGTGCACTTTGCCATGCCATGTTTCCTTAAACCGGACATGCATCATACTTGGTTGTGCATCATGCCATGTCTATGTGTTGGTTGTTTACTATGTTGTGTGCTTCTTTCCAGTGTTTGCTTCTTCGGGTTGGATTCGATAATGTCGCGTTTGTGAGGAACCGTTCGTCTACGTCTGTTTGTCTTCTTCATGGACTCGTTCTTCTTCCTTGCGGGATTTCAGGCAAGATGATCATACCCTCGAAATCACTTCTATCTTTGCTTGCTAGATGCTCGCTCTTTTGCTATGCCTATGCTGCGATACCTACCACTTGCTTATCATGCCTCCCAAATTGTCGAACCAAGCCTCTAACCCACCTTGTCCTAGCAAACCGTTGTTTGGCTATGTTACCGCTTTGCTCAGCCCCTCTTATAGCGTTGTTAGTTGCAGGTGAAGATTGAAGTTTGTTCCTTGTTGGAACATGGAGATGTTGTTCCTTGTTGGAACCTGTTACTTGTTGGGTTATCACAATATATCTTATTTAATTAATGCATCTATATACTTGGTAAAGGGTGGAAGGCTCGGCCTTATGCCTGGTGTTTTTTTCCACTCGTGCCGCCCTAGTTTCCGTCATATCGGTGTTATGTTCCCGGATTTTGTGTTCCTTACGCGGTTGGGTAATAATGGGAACCCCTTGACAGTTCGCCTTAAGTAAAGCTCCTCCAGCAATGCCCAACATTGGTTTTACCATTTGCCACCTAGCCTTTTCTTTTCCCTTGGGAGTCGCGCTCCTGAGGGTCATCATTATTTTACCCCCCGGGCCAGTGCTCCTCTGAGTGTTGGTCCAACTTGTCAGCCGCCGGTGGCCACCAGGGGCAACTCTGGGCTGGCCTACCGGAAGTTTGGACGATCCGGTGTGCCCTGAGAAAGAGATATGTGCAGCTCCTATCGGGATTTGTTGGCACATTCGGGCGGTGTTGCTGGTTTAGTTTTACCATGTCAAAATGTCTTGTTGTACCGGGATACCGAGTCTGATCGGAATGTCTCGGGAGGAGGTCTATTCCTTCGTTGACCGTGAGAGCTTGTGATGGGCTAAGTTGGGCACCCCTGCAGGGTTTTGAACTTTCGAAAGCCGTGCCCGCGGTTATGGGCAGATGGGAATTTGTTAATGTCCGGTTGTAGAAAACCTGAAGTTGACCTTAATTAAAATGAATCAACCGCGTGTGTAACCGTGATGGCCTCTTTCCGGCGGAGTCCGGGAAGTGAACACGGTGTTGGAGTTATGCTTGACGTAGGTTGTTTTAGGATCACTTCTTGATCATACTTTTATCGACCGTGCTTTGCCTTCTCTTCTCGCTCTCATTTGCGTATGTTAGCCACCATATATGCTAGTCACTTGCTGCAACTCCACCTCATACCTTTTAACTTACCCATAAGCTTAAATAGTCTTGATCGCGAGGGTGCGAGATTGCTGAGTCCCCGTGGCTCACAGATACTTCCAAAACCAGCTTGCAGGTGCCGATGAGTCCGTACAGGTGACACAACCAAGCTCAGGAGGAGCTCGATGAAGATCTTGTCCTTTGTGTTGTTTCGTTCTAGTTGATCAGTAGTGGAGCCCAGTTGGGGTCGATCGGGGACCTTTGTCGCATTTGGGGTTCTTCTTTTATTTTGGTTCCGTAGTCGGACCTTGAGTGTATTTGGATGATGTAATGCTTTATTCATGTAATTGTGTGAAGTGGCGAATGTAAGCCAACTATGTATCTTTCCCTTATGTATTACATGGGTTGTGTGAAGATTACCTCACTTGCGACATTGCTTTCAATGCGGTTATGCCTCTAAGTCGTGCTTCGACACGTGGGAGATATAGCCGCATCGAGGGCGTTACAGGAAGAAAGAGACGAGACGAGGGGCGATTCGAGGGTTGCCGGCGAATTAGGGATTTGAGCAAAATCTGGGCGCGGAAGGGGACGGTGGAGAAGGGAGATTTTGCAGGGCTCGAATTGGGGCCGCAAGATATTTCAATCCGAAACGTGGAAGCGTGAACTTATCTGCAGGGGTGGGTGGCTGGGTGCTACGCGTCTGTCCGACACACGCGACCACCCCGACAGGACTATGCTTCGGTGCCTTAAGGCACCGAAGCAGCGTCCACCCCGACACGACCCTGGTCTGCCTGGTGCGCCTACATTTGAGAATGCAAATGAATCTTCTTTCATTTGCAAATGAATCTGTATGTATTACCATGCCCGTGTTTTCCTTTCAATAATTAGTCATTCGAAACGAGATACTCCATACGTTCACTTTTGTAAGTCGTTTCAGACAACTTAAAATGTATTGTTTTGCACATTGTTTGAAATGTCTTCAAGGTCTTATAAAAGTGAACATAGGGAGTACTATAAATTAATTAATGAGGAGTTTTTTGAAAAAAAATGAAACGGTACCCACGCTAACGTGGATTAGAGTGTGTTTCACATAATTAGTTATTTGAATTAGAGTGTATGTCACATAGTTAGTTATTTGAATTAGAGTGTGTGTCACGTAGCGGTTGATGACCCACAAGTATAGGGGATATATCGTAGTCCTTTTGATAAGTAAGAGTGTCGAACCCAACAAGGAGCAGAAGGAAATGATAAGCGGTTTTCAGCAAGGTATTCTCTGCAAGTACTGAAATAAGTGGTAACAGATAGTTTTGTGATAAGATAAGTTGTAATGAGCAACAAGTAACAAAAGTAAATAAAGTGCAGCAAGGTGGCCCAATCCTTTTTGTAGCAAAGGACAAGCCGAAACAAACTCTTATAATAGGAAAAGCGCTCCCGAGGACACATGGGAATATCGTCAAGCTAGTTTTCATCACGTTCATATGATTCACATTCGATACTTTGATAATTTTATATGTGGGTGGACCGGTGCTTGGGTGTTGTTCTTACTTGAACAAGCATCCCACTTATGATTAACCTCTATTGCAAGCATCCGCAACTACAACAAAAGTATTAAGGTAAACCTAACCATAGCATGAAACATATGGATCCAAATCAGCCCCTTACGAAGCAACGCATAAACTAGGGTTTAAGCTTTTGTCACTCTAGCAACCCATCATCTACTTATTACTTCCCAATGCCTTCCTCTAGGCCCAAATAATGGTGAAGTGTTATGTAGTCGACGTTCACATAACACCACTAGAGGCTAGACAACATACATCTTATCAAAATATCAAACGAATACCAAATTCACATGACTACTAATAGCAAGACTTCTCCCTTGTCCTCAGGAACAAACGTAATTACTCACAAAGCATATTCATGTTCATAATCAGAGGGGTAATAATATGCATATAGGATCTGAACATATGATCTTCCACCAAATAAACCAACTAGCATCAACCACAAGGAGTAATCAACACTACTAGCAACCTACTAGCACCAATCCCGACTTTGAGACAAGAATTGGATACAAGAGATGAACTAGGGTTTGGAGATGAGATGGTGCTGGTGAAGATGTTGATGGAGATTGCCCTCTCCCAATGAGAGGAGCGTTGGTGATGACGATGGTGATGATTTCCCCCTCCCGGAGGGAAGTATCCCCGGCAGAACAGCTCTGTCGGAGCTCTAGATTGGTTCCGCCAAGGTTCCGCCTCGTGGCGGCGGAGTCTCGTCCTGAAAAGTTCCCTCTTATTTTTTTCTCATTGAAAGACTTCATATAGAAGAAGATGGACGTCGGAGTGCCACCAGGGGGCCCACGAGGTAGGGGGGCGCGCCCCCCACCCTCGTGAGCAGGGTGTGGGCCCCCTGGCCTTCATCTTTGGCGAGGATTTTTCTTTATTTATTTTAAGATGTTCCATGGAGTTTCAGGACTTTTGGAGTTGTGCAGAATAGGTCTCTAATATTTGCTCCTTTTCCAGCCCAGAATTCCAGCTGCCGGCATTCTCCCTCCTTATGTAAACCTTGTAAAATAAGAGAGATTAGCCATAAGTATTGTGACATAAAGTGAAATAATAGTCCATAATGCAATAAATATCGATATAAAAGCATGATGCAAAATGGACGTATCAACTCCCCCAAGCTTAGACCTCGCTTGTCCTCAAGCGAAAAGCCGATAACAATAAATATGTCCTCATGTTTAGAGGTAGAGGCGTCGATAAAAATAAAATACGGACATGAAGGCATCATGATTATTCTCATAACAACAACATATATAGATTTTGTCATATGATTACTTATGTTCAAGTGATGATCTATTCACAATGCAGAAGTATAAATCATAAACCTTATTGGGCTCCGACAAACTATAATCTCAGTCATTGAAGCAATTGCAATTTATCATAACATCGGAAAGAGTCTATGTCAGAGCTTAAAAGCAAGTCCACATACTCAACTATCATTTAGTCCTTCATAATTGCTGACACTCATGCAATACTTGTGGTTACGGAGTTTTAATCGGACACAGAGAAAGATAGGGGCTTATAGTTTTGCCCCACAACCTTTTACCTCAAGGATAATGTCAACAATAATGGTTCATGCTCCCCTACATCCAATTAGATATATATATATATCATGTTCTTTCCAACATGCTGAGCTTACCAAAAGGATAAAATGAAAAAGGAAAGGTGAAGATCACCATGACTCTTGCATAAGGTAGAAGATAATAATAAAGGATAGGCCCTTCGCAGAGGGAAGCAGAGGTTGCCATGCGCTTTTATGGTTGGATGCATAAAATCTCAATGCAAAAGAACGTCACTTTATATTGCCCCTTGTGATATGAACCTTTATTATGCAGTCCGTCGCTTTTATTACTTCCACATCACAAGATCGTATAAATCTTATTTCTCCCACACCAATCAATCATACATATTTAGAGCAATTTTTATTGCTTTGCACCGATGACAACTTACTTGAAGGATCTTACTCAATCCATAGGTAGATATGGTGGACTCTCATGGAAAAACTGTTTTAAGGGTATTTGGAAGCACAAGTAGCATTTCAAATTGGTGCTGAGAATTTGGCTAGAATGAGGGGGAAAGGCAAGCTCAACAAGTTAGAGGATCCATGACAACATACTTTATCTCAGATATAAGAAAGACATAACTCATTACGTTGTCTTCCTTGTCCAACATCAACCCTTTAGCATGTCATATTTTAATGAGTGCTCCCAATCATAAAAGATGTCAATGATAATATATCTATATGTGAAAACCTCTCTTTCCTTATTACTTCCTATTAATTGCAACAATGACCAAAGCTATGTCTGCCAACTGCCAACAACTTTTAATCATCATACTCTTTCTATGTGAAGTCATTACTCTCAATAAGATCAATATGAACTTGTTGTTTCTTTTTATTCTTTTCTTCTTTCTTTTATTCACCCAAGATCATGGCAAAATAATCAAGCCCTTGACTCAAGACTAATCTTTATTATATATAGCTCACAGACTCGATTACATAGAGAGATCAAAAAGCAAAACTCAAAACTAGATCATGCCATAAACTTTATTCTACTAGATCAAGATACTACTAATAGGATCGAACTAACAAAAAACGGTAAAGATAGGAGTTGTGATTGTGATATGATACCGGGGCACCTCCCCCAAGCTTGGCAGTTGCCAAGGGGAGTGCCCATACTCATGTGATTATATCTCCTTTGTCGGTGAAGAAGGTGGTGGTGATGTTGGCTTAGCTGATGGCTTAGGCTTCTCCCTTAATTTGTGCTTGAGGACGGCATTTTGATCCCTCGGATCATCAATCTCCCACTCCAGGGTTAATATCTTTTTTGCATAGGTCCTGCTTATTTTCCTGCAAGATACGAAAAGGGATAAACTCGAACTTGGGTTTCTTTACCCTATGAGGGAGACTTGACTTTTTGAACTCCACGTGCATGTCCCCAAGTTGAGGTAATGGTGCTTCATCTTCATCTGAGCTCGTCTCCTCCTTCCCCTTGGGTTCATAGTCCTCTTCTTCCTCCGTGGTCCATCCATCGTGTTCCACATCTCCATAGACCTTTGGATTTGCTAAGTAATCATCCACATAGCTTTCTCCTTCTGAATACTGGGAAGACATGTTGATTTAATCTGCAACGGGACAGCTCGAAATGAAAACAGAGGATATTTGCGTGATATGGGAGTCAAAACCTTCGGGAGGTTATATAATGAATTTTTACCGACCAAAATACGTATCGTGCAAGAAAACGGAATCCGGAAGGCACACGGGGTGCTCACGAGGTAGGGGGCGCGCCCACCACGCTCGTGGAGCCCTCGTGTCCTTCTCGGACTGCTACTTATTTTTCTATTTTTCTAAATATTACAAAACGGAGAAATATTGCCATAAAAATTGTTTTGGAGTCGGTTTACTTACCCTACCACATACCTATTCCTTTTCAGAGTCTGAAACATTCCGGAAAGTGTCCCTTATGTATTCCTCCGGGGTTACGGTTTCAATAATATTGGTTTCAACATTTATGGGATTACCTGAGATATAATGTTTGATTCTTTGACCGTTTACCACCTTCGGATTTGTGCCCTCGAAGTTGTTGATTTTTATGGCACCAGAACGATAGACCTCTTCGATAACATAGGGGCCTTCCCATTTAGAGAGAAGTTTTCCTGCAAAAAATCTTAAACGAGAGTTGTATAGCAATACATAATCACCTACATTAAACTCATGCTTTTGTATCCTTTTGTCATGCCATCTTTTAACTTTTTCTTTAAACAACTTGGCATTTTCATAAGCTTGGGTTCTCCATTCATCAAGTGAGCTAATATCAAATAACCTCTTCTCACCGGCAAGTTGAAAATCATAGGTAAGCTCTTTAATAGCCCAATATGCCTTATGTTCTAGTTTGAGAGGTAAGTGACATGCTTTTCCGTAAACCATTTTATACGGAGACATACCCATAGGATTTTTGTATGCAGTTCTATAAGCCCATAATGCATCATCAAGTTTCTTGGACCAATTCTTTCTAGACCTATTAACAGTCTTTTGCAAAATTAATTTGAGCTCTCTATTGCTCAACTCTTCTTGACCACTAGACTGAGGGTGATAAGGAGATGCAATTATATGATTAACATCATATTTAGCAAGCATTTTACGGAAAGCACCATGAATAAAAGTGTGAACCACCATCAGTCATTAAATATCTAGGGACTCCAAACCTCGGGAAAATAACTTCCTTAAGAATTTTAATTGAAGTGTTATGATCAGCACTACTAGTTGGAATAGCTTCTACCCACTTAGTAACGTAATCAACAGCAACTAAAATATGTGTGTATCCATTAGAGGCAGGAAAAGGTCCCATATAATCAAAGCCCCAAACATCAAATGGTTCAATAACAAGTGAATAATTCATAGGAATTTCTTGACGTCTACTAATATTACCAATTCTTTGACATTCATCACAAGAAAAAACAAACTTACGGGCATCCTTGAAGAGAGTAGGCCAATAAAAACCAGATTGCAATACCTTATGTGCAGTTCTATCTCCAGCGTGGTGTCCTCCATAAGCCTCGGAATGACACTTGCGTAGGATCTGTTCCTGTTCATGCTCAGGTACACAACGTCTAATAACACCATCTACTCCTTCTTTATAAAGATGTGGTTCATCCCAAAAGTAATGTCTTAAATCATAGAAAAACTTTTTCTTTTGCTGGTATGTGAAGCTAGGTGGTATAAACTTAGCAACAATATAACTAGCATAATCAGCATACCATGGAGTACTATGAGAGGTACTTATAACATTTAATTGTTCATCAGGAAAGCTATCATTAATAGGTAGTGGGTCATCAAGAATATTTTCTAACCTAGAAAAGTTGTCTGCAACGGGGTTCTCAGCTCCCTTTCTATCAACAATATGCAAATCAAATTCTTGTGGCAAGAGAACCCATCTAATAAGTCTATATTTAGCATCTTTCTTTTCCATAAGGTATTTAATAGCAGCATGATCAGTTTGAATAGTTACTTTAGAATCAACAATATAAGGTCTGAACTTATCACAAGCAAATACAACTGCTAAAAGCTCTTTTTCAGTACTAGCATAATTTCTTTGAGCATTGTCAAGAGTCTTACTAGCATAATGAATAACATTTAATTTCTTATCAACTCTTTGCCCTAGAACAGCACCTACAACATAATCACTAGCATCACACATAATTTCAAAGGGTAAATTCCAATCAGGTGGCTGAGCAACAGGTGCAGAGACTAATGCTTTCTTAAGTATTTCAAATGCTTCTACACAATCATCATCAAAGACAAATGGTATATCTTTTTGCAATAAATTAGTCAGAGGCCGAGAAATTTTTGAGAAGTCCTTAATGAACCTCCTGTAAAATCCGGCGTGACCAAGGAAACTTCTTATACCTTTGATGTCCTTGGGACATGGCATCTTTTCAATAGCATCAACCTTGGCTTTATCAACTTCAATACCTCTTTCAGAAATGTGCCCCAAGACAATACCTTCATTAACCATAAAGTGGCACTTTTCCCAATTCAAGAGAAGATTAGTTTCTTCACATCTCTGCAAAACTCGATCAAGATTGCTCAAGCAATCATCAAAAGAGGAACCATAGACGGAAAAATCGTCCATGAAAACCTCACAAATCTTTTCACAAAAGTCAGAGAATATAGCCATCATGCATCTTTGAAAGGTAGCAGGTGCATTACATAAACCAAAAGTCATACGTCTATAAGCAAAAGTACCAAAAGGGCATGTAAAGGTAGTCTTTGATTGATCTCTAGCCGACATAGGTATTTGAGAGAAACCAGAATAACCATCTAGAAAGCAATAGTGTGTATGTTTGCATAATCTTTCTAGCATTTGATCAATAAAAGGTAAAGGGTAATGATCTTTCTTAGTAGCTTTATTTAATTTGTGGAAATCAATTACCATCCTATAACCTGTGATAATTCTTTGTGGAATCAATTAATCTTTATGATTAGGAACAACAGTAATACCTCCCTTCTTAGGGACACAATGGACATGACTTACCCACTCACTATCAGCAACGGGATAGATTATACCTGCCTCCAGAAGCTTGAGTATTTCTTTTCTTACCACTTCTTTCATTTTAGGATTCAGTCGTCGTTGAGGATCACGAACTGGTTTGGCATCTGCTTCCAAATTTATTTTATGTTGACATAGAGTGGGACTAATGCCCTTAAGATCATAAAGAGTATATCCAATAGCAGCATGATGCTTCTTCAGAGTTTTCAATAATCTTTCTTCTTCATGCTCTGAAAGGTTAGCACTAATAATAACAGGATATATCTTCTTTTCATCAAGATAAGCATATTTAAGATTATCAGGCAAAGGTTTAAGCTCAAACACGGGATCACCCTTGGGTGGAGGAGGATCCCCTAAAATTTCAATAGGCAAGTTGTGTTGCAGAATAGGTTCCTGTTTAAAGAATACTTCATCTATTTCCCTTCTTTCATTCATGAACATATCATTCTCATGGTGTAGCAAATAGTGTTCTAAAGGATCACTAGGAGGTACGACAATAGAAGTAAGACAATAATTTCATCCTTACTAGGTAATTCTTCCTCACGATGTTGTTTACTAAATTTAGATAAATTAAACTCATGAACCATATCATCCAAGCCAACAGTAACAACATTCTTTGTGCAATCTATGGTAGCATTGACAGTATTTAAGAAGGGTCTACCAAATATAATGGGACAAAAACTATCTTGTGGGAAACCAAGAACAAGAAAATCAGCAGGATATTTAGTTTTCCCACACAAGACTTCAACATCTCTAACAATTCCCATTGGTGAAATAGCATCTCTATTAGCAAGTTTAATAGTAACATCAATTTCTTCTAACTCAACAGGTGCAATGTCATGCATAATTTCTTTGTATAAGTCAATAGGTATTGCACTAGCACTAGCACCCATATCACATAAGCCATGATGACAATGATCTCCTATTTTAACAGAAATAACAGGCACGCCTACCACAGGTCTATGTTTATCTTTATCACAAGGTTTAGCAATTCTAGTAGTTTCACCTTTGAACTGAATAACATGCCCATCAATATTATCAGACAAGAGATCTTTAACAATAGCAATATTAGGTTCTACTTTAACTTGCTCAGGAGGTGTATAAGTTCTAATATTGCTTTTATGAACAATAGTTGAAGCTTTAGCATGATCCTTTATTCTAACAGGGAAAGGTGGTTTCTCAACATAAGAAGTAGGAACAATAGGATCATTATAAGTGACAGTCTTTTCTTCAACTTTAATAGGTGCAGGTACTTTTAATTCTACGGGAGGATGATATTTAAACCACATTTCCTTAGGGAGATCAACATAAGTAGCAAAATATTCACAGAAAGAAGCTACTATCTCAGAGTCAAGTCCATATTTAGTGCTAAACTTACGGAAAATATCGGTGTCCATAAAAGATTTAACACAATCAAACTTAGGTGTCATACCTGACTCCTTACCTTCGTCGAGGTCCCAATCTTCAGAGTTGCATTTAATTCTATCCAATAAATTCCATCTGAATTCAATAGTCTTCATCATAAAAGAGCCAGCACAAGAAGTATCGAGCATGGTTTGATTATTATGAGAAAGCCGAGCATAAAAACTTTGCATAATTATTTCTCTTGAGAGCTCATGATTGGGGCATGAATATGACATTGATTTAAGCCTCCCCCAAGCTTGAGCGATGCTTTCTCCTTCGCGAGGCCAGAAATTTTATATATATATATATATATATAATTGCGATCACGATGAACAATATGCATAGGGTAATACTTTTGATGAAATTCCAACTTCAATCTTCTATAGTCCCATGATCTCATATCATCACATAGCCTATACCATATCAATGTGTCTCCCTTCAAAGATAAAGGGAAGACCTTCTTCTTAGCAACATCATCGGGTATACCTGCAAGCTTAAATAATCGACAAACTTCATCCACATATATTAAGTGCTCATCAGGATGCTTCGTTCCATCTCCTGTAAAGGGTTAGCTAGCAGTTTTTCCATCATACCCGAAGGAAATTCAAAAGGAGTTACATTCTCAATAGGTTCAGTAGGTTGAGGAGCAACTCTTTGCTCTACTGGACGGGGTGAAGATACCCCGAACAAGCCCCTCAGAGAATTACTTTCCATAGTAGCAAGTGACAGTAAATTTCAGCACACTATATAAATTTTTCCTTGCCAAATTCCACCTACCAAAGGCGCTACACTCCCCAACAACGGCGCTAGAAAAGAGTCTTGATGACCCACAAGTATAGGGGATCTATCATAGTCCTTTTGATAAGTAAGAGTGTCGAACCCAACGAGGAGCAGAAGGAAATGATAAGCGGTTTTCAGCAAGGTATTCTCTGCAAGTACTGAAATAAGTGGTAACAGATAGTTTTGTGATAAGATAAGTTGTAACGAGCAACAAGTAACAAAAGTAAATAAAGTGCAGAAAGGTGGCCCAATCCTTTTTGTAGCAAAGGACAAGCCGGAACAAACTCTTATAATATGAAAATCGCTCCCGAGGACACATGGGAATATCGTCAAGCAAGTTTTCATCACGTTCATATGATTCGCATTCGATACTTTGATAATTTGATATGTGGGTGGACCGGTGCTTGGTGCTGTTCTTACTTGAACAAGCATCCCACTTATGATTAACCTCTATTCCAAGCATCCGCAACCACAACAAAAGTATTAAGGTAAACCTAGCCATAGCATGGAACATATGGATCCAAATCAGCCCCTTACGAAGCAACGCATAAACTAGGGTTTAAGCTTCTGTCACTCTAGCAACCCATCATCTACTTATTACTTCCCAATGCCTTCCTCTAGGCCCAAATAATGGTGAAGTGTTATGTAGTCGATGTTCACATAACACCACTAGAGGCTAGACAACATACATCTTATCAAAATATCAAACGAATACCAAATTCACATGACTACTAATAACAAGACTTCTCCCTTTCCCTTGGGAACAAACGTAATTACTCACAAAGCATATTCATGTTCATAATCAGAGGGGTAATAATATGCATATAGGATCTGAACATATGATCTTCCACCAAATAAACCAACTAGCATCAATACAAGGAGTAATCAACACTACTAGCAACCTACTAGCACCAATCCCGGACTTTGAGACAAGAATTGGATACAAGAGATGAACTAGGGTTTGGAGATGAGATGGTGCTGGTGAAGATGTTGATGGAGATTGCCCTCTCCCGATGAGAGGAGCATTGGTGATGACGATGGTGATGATTTCCCCCTCCCGGCGGGAAGTATCTCCGGCAGAACAGCTCTGCCGGAGCTCTAGATTGGTTCCGCCAAGGTTCCGCCTCGTGGCGGTGGAGTCTCGTCCTGAAAAGTTCCCTCTTATTTTTTTCTCATCGAAAGACTTCATATAGGAGAAGATGGACGTCGGAGAGCCACCAGGGGGCCCACGAGGTAGGGGGCGCGCCCCCACCCTCGTGAGCAGGGTGTGGGCCCCCTGGCCTTCATCTTTGGCGAGGAGTTTTCTTTATTTATTTTAAGATGTTCTGTGGAGTTTCAGGACTTTTGGAGTTGCGCAGAATAGGTCTCTAATATTTGCTCCTTTTCCAGCCCAGAATTCCAGCTGCCGGCATTCTCCCTTCTTATGTAAACCTTGTAAAATAAGAGAGAATAGCCATAAGTATTGTGACATAAAGTGAAATAACAGTCCATAATGCAATAAATATTGATATAAAAGCATGATGCAAAATGGACGTATCAGCGGTCTCCAATTCTAACGTGGATTTTGCATTTCACTGTATCCACGCTAATTTTTTAATACAAATTCATATGTATATGATGAACACCATGGTAGTGAGAAAATTTTTGGATGGATTCAAACATATGACCCACAAAATAGCATAACAAACTGAGTCAATGTCAACTTCTCGAAACTTAGTATGGCACGAATTCGAAATAATTACCCGTATGCCTGGTCCTCGGTTCAAATCTTACAATGTACACTGAATTGAAACATCGATATTAAGTCTCGTACTATGTACATTCAAATGTTGTTTTTTTCCCCCCCCCCGCCCCCCCGCACAAACGCTACATACTTCCTGTATCGGTCAATCTTCCTCTCCTAACCACCTTAGGAAGCTATCGGTTTCCAACACACATTCATTCTTTCTCTCCATGTTTCGATCTCTAAGTCTCTCAACTACACAACCACTTTTTCCACTCTGTTACCAAATGTATTTACCTCACATACCCGCCATTGCACCCCATGCCGAGCTCTCTCCCTGTCTCCCCCCTCTCCCTCTCACCCTCTTGCACTAAATACATGCATTGCCTATCTAGCCCCCCAACCTCTCGTGCGCACGCACGCACGTTGTATATCTAGGTCACTCCCTCGAGACTGTCTCACTCTTTCTTCCGCACGGCGGGCCACACTCGCTCAATCTCGCTCTCTTTATCTGAGTCTCATTTAACCTCGTTTTCTTTCACATACAAATGATATATCTCCCTGTTCGGGCCTCGATCGACACACTCTATACTCTCTCACGCAGATTGTCTATCTAGGTCAGTCCATCCAAGCCACCGCCACTCTTTCGACCTCATGGTGGGCCACGCTCACTCAATCTCTCTCTCTCTCTCCGTATGTCTCGATTGACCTCGCTCTTTCTCGGACAAAAACGATATATCACCATGTTTGAGCCCAATTCGACCTATTCACATTGTATAATCTCTCATGCACATCGTCTATCTAGGTCACTCTCTCCAACCCGTCTCACTCTTTCAATCGCACGGCGACCCTATGTGATCGGTTGACCTTGCTTCCTCCCACGCACAAAATATATCTACACGTCTGTGACTGGATCATCTCTCAAGCTCTATCTTACAGCCCTCACCCTTGCCAAAAAGCTCGATCGTACAATATCTCTCCAGAGCATATATATTTGTTCAATGAATGTCGGACCACACTCACTTTGTCTCTCTATCTATATGTCTATCGATTGACCTTGCTTTCTCACACCATATCTTCCATGCGTTGAAGCTACTACCTCTCCATCCCTCGCAAAGCCGGAGCTATTTACATTGCAAGGGGCACTCCAACCTTGGATTAATTTGTGTAGGCATTTATTCCGGTCGGTTTAGATTATATTTCCGTAGCATTCGGCCGACAACTACTCCAAACACCGTTGCAAACCACACAACTCCCCTAGTTGATTTCCCTCTGGCTCGGTCATCGCTCTCTCGCACATCCTTTCTCGCCTTCAATGTCGCACGATGGTATTATTGAAAAAACTATGTTGTTCTCTTTAATTATTATAAATAAGCTACAAAACTACACACCGATAGTCCACTTGGAATGGAACAAATTTCGACCCACAAATTAAAGTGCTACAAACTACACACCGAGGGGCCCACATGTCATGAAACAAATTTGGACCCATATACAAATTAAAAAATAAAGGACGAGGATCGAACATGCGACCAGGCCTTCAAGCTGCACGTCAATAGGCAACATACGTAGAATAGCAATGTTTGTTGTACCCCCTTTGTTCACATAATGTTTTTATATTACCACAGCCTAATTAATGGATAACATGTAATATTATTTTTAGTACTATTCGCTTTCACTTACTGGTGGGTTCCATGTGTGCTCTCTCTCTCTCCTCCCCTTCTGCGTTTAGACGCACGGGAAAACAGGAAGAACTCGTGGGCGATGTTGCCGTTGACCATATCTGGACGCGTTCACAAGTCACGGCACCAGTTTCACGTACTAGCAGCACTAGTCATTGTGTACGTGCAATGCACGTTAATTTGGAAGTATATTAAGTGCATGCGGATATTAACTACTAGGATATTATTTGCGTGTTGTCATGTGATTAGCACTATTTTTGGTATGAAATTAACTGCACGCTAAACGTGTTGAGCGCTCGACATTGAAGCGGACTAGGTCATTGGATGACAAGGAATACATGTGGCTTGATGACGTTTTATATTTAATTTGATACGGCTCTAGGAGAACATTTGATCGATCAAACCATACATTTCGTTCAGTATGACTCTGACTTTAAATTATACGACGATCAATATAAAATAAACAGAAATGATAAACGTTCGGATTTTAAGCATGGCAATCCGAATGTTTTTCATGGAAAATTTAGATTATGCGGCAGCGGCGGGGGCGTCTCGCGGTGGGAAGCGGCTCCTCTGCCATGCTCTATGTGTCATCGGGCCACTGACCGACGGCGACGGCGGCGTCTTGCGCCGTTGTTGGCGTACTCCTGGACGTTGGCCTAGCTTCAAGGAAGGCCAAAATGTTCTAGACTTCGGAGCGAGTCAACTGGCGGGAGGAGGCGACTGGTGTTGGTGCAAGGAAGCGGTCGACGGTGGCCATCCATGCCGCTGAGGGGGCACTGGCACCCACGCGGGGACAGGCGTTGTCAACGGCGCGGCGGAGACATTCGTGTGCATGGGCACCGGCACAGGCACGCACGTCAGTGCACGCGCAGGCGCATGCGCTGGCAGGTGCACGGGCACCGGCACGGGCATGCGCGTCAGTGCATGCGCAGGAGCATGTGCTGGCAGGTGCACGAGCGCGTGAAAGTCGGCGGGGACCTCGTGGAACCCTGTGGGATCAAGCTCGGTGACAATGTGCGGCTCCCAGCCCATCAATGCCAGGGGATGGGCGCTGGCACAGTCGGGGCGACGGGAGCCGGAACGGGAGCGAGGACAGGTGCGGCATCTTCCCGCAAGGCCAGTTCAAGCTCGTCTCGAAGCGCCTTATGTTCTTGAGACTCTGGCTAGGTGTCTTCCTCAGGAAACTGGAACACTAAGGGCAGACCATCGTGATGTGGCATGGCGTATGTTTAGGTCAGGCTAGTTGGAGGTAGACGACAGGAGAATCGGAGAGGAAGAGAGAGGATTGTAGCGATACCGGGTAGTGCGGGGTTGATTTTAAACTGTGGCGCTGGCGACATTAAAAGTGGGAGCAGTTGGGATGACGGTGGGCGGCGGAGCCTGGTCAAAGGGCTCGCCTCCCAGTGAGCCTGCACAACGATCTGCTCGCACGCCTCCCTGACAGTCGGCGCTGTGGTCTGCTCGTGCGCCTCCCGTCGACTCACACGCTTGCTCATACGGCACCTGCCGATGAGAAGCGGGGACTCGTGGCGGCACGTAAACGCCCACGGTTTCAATAGTGAAAGCATTCAGCTTAACATGACAGGTCTTTGTTCCAAAATACCTTGGCTCTTCATTTGTGCAACTTGTCATAAGCATCTTGTCTCAAATTGAAGAAAAAACTTACGAAGTAATATTTGTGCCATATCACGTGACCATGCTTAGTTTCAAGAATTTATGCTCACTTTTGGATTTTCTGAAATTTAAGATCCAGGATTCAAAACAATATCATAACCTGCATCATGCAATAAATTTTCAAGCCATACAGCTGTCCTGTTGTATTTCTTAAGAAAGGATTTGGTCAAACATTTTGCTTAGTTAGACTTCAGACAAGTTATATATGCAGAGTAAAAGGATAATCCCTCCGTACTAGTGCATTGCCTTATATATTAACTCAAGTACTAGGCACGAACAAACGGACTCAATTCTATGCTCATCCTGGTGTAGTAGTAGTAGTACTAGGCAATGCAGTTGATGGGTGACCTTGACGAGCGGCGACCGAGGGAATTGAACCGTGCTCAGCACGGTAGGTAACGTTGTCTAGTTACTAAAGCATCCCTCCATTGTTCATCGGTAGTCATTATGGACCGGGGACATGAGGGGAATTTCCTAGGGCTGGAATTCTGGCCGCCAGATATTTCGACTTGAAACGCTGAGGCTCGACTGGTTGGGGTTGCCTAATGTGCGTACCACGCACGCCACCGAAGGACACGAGCCCAGTTTTTTTAGGATCAACACGAGCCAAGGTCTGGCTGGTACGCCATTGGGTCCTACCATTCAAGAATATGAAAGGAACCTTTTAAATTGCCGAACGAATCTATGTGTATTACAATACCCGTATTTTCCTTGCAAATACTAATCTCAACGTGGTAATTGGTTTATGATGAGTTGTTGAATTAGAGTGAGTTTGTGATATAGTGATCTCAACGTGGATTTCACATTTCATGGTATCCCTAGTAAGTTTTCCAATGCAAATTCAAATTTAAAAGATGAACAATATGGAGCTGAGAAAACTTTGTATGTATCAAGCATATGACCACACACACACACACAGAGACACACACGCACGAACACAACAACAATCCAATAAGTATAGTGCATCTATTTTTCCAAACCATGCATGTATGACACGAATTCAAAAATACTCCTTCTATTCCTAAATATTAGTCTTTTAGAGAGTTCAACAAGTGACTACATACGGAGCAAAATGAGTGAATCTAGACTCTAAAATATGTCTATATACATCCGTATGTGCCAGTCCATTTGAAGCCTCTAAAAAGACTAATATTTAGGAACGAAGGGAGTAAAATGTAAGACATCCATGGTCCTCAGTTCAATATTTAAAATGAACATGAAACTGAAACATGAATATTAAGTCTAGTACTACAGTACATGCAAATGTTGTGTTTAGGCGGAGCTATGATTGTCGGGGGTCAACCCCTCAACCTTAGATAAAATTGTGGAGCTCTGTTTAGGGTTGTTTAGATTATATTTGTCCCCACCCTCCCAACCACTGATTGGTTGTACACCCCCACCCCTCCTCCCGGGGAGAATATCATGTGCCCCCATACCTTAGATGCTATATGCCAATACGAGTTGCTTGGAGCTTGTAGATCTGAGATATAGCAGCTCACATGATGTGTCTTAATATTTTTGTAGGAAACCTTGATGAGTTTGAGAATTGCACACAATTTGTACAAAAACTACTTAGATGCCCTTTGATCCCGTATCCAACGACCTCAAAGCTCATATCACCGTAGCATCTAAGATGAAGGAGGACATCATATTCTCCTGTATGTAAGAATATCATGTGCTACCACACCTTAGAAGCTTTGGTGATACAAGCTCTTCGGAGGCGTTGGATTTGTGACCCAACACCTCCTCGGTGGTTCGAATGTTTTTTTTTGCAAAAAAGCCCCAAAAGAGTTTGGCCACTACTTACAAGCACAAAGACTGCTCATATGCCATTGGATCTCAGATCAAACGACCTCCAAGCTCGTATCACCGTAGCATCCAAGCTGCGATAGCACCTTATGTTTTCTCGCACTAGAGAGTATGAGGTGCTCCCGCATCGTAGATTCTATGGTGATAGGAGTTCACTGAGATCTAACGGCCCAAAGTAGGAGGTTTGAATGTTTTTGCAATATAGGGCTGATAGAGTTTGGGAAATGCGCAGAAAGTACAAGTACTACGCATGTGCCATCTGATCACTCATCATACGACCTAGATGCTCATATCACCGTAGCGGGTAATTAAGCTACGGGGAGCACCTAATATGAGCATCGGGGAGCCGTTGGATCGAAGATGCAGTGGCACACACGAGGCCTGAATGTTTTATTTGCAAAAAAAACTTTGGAGAGTTTGGAAATTGCGCATAATTACAAAGAATACTCCCAAGCCATTGGATCTCACTTCCAACGGTGTAAAAACTCGTATCACCATAGTATCTAAGCTGCGGGGTTGATGTGATATTCTATGCTGCTGTCATTTTTGTTCGTAAACTTGCAAAAAACATGTAACTCGTGCCGTTACTTGTCTAACCGCGCAAAGTGTTTGTTCAAAAAAAACAATCCTACACTGAAATATCGGAACAACACACTAGGATCCCACTTGTCATTAATCAAATTTGGACCTAAAACTAACAAATCTGAAAGACGAGATTCAAACTGGCAACCTGGACTACAAAGCGTAAGTCGATGGCCTGAAAAAAGAACGGTTGTTGGCTTTGTCCCATAACTTAATTTTATATAGTACTTGCGTTGAGTAGAGTACAGGGAGTGCCTCGTCAACACGTGCATGACCGTTGTCTCACTAACTGGTGGGTCCCAGGTCTGCGATCTCAATCTCTCTTCTCTCCATCGTCTAACCTTTGCACGGGCACACACGAAGAGCGGCGCTAGCTTTCCGTGGTGTTGTTACAACTAAAAAATCTTGGAAAATAGAAGAATCGCCTTGAACAAGAGACGTTGTGGCTGGTCAAGATGGAGCTAACCGCATCTATCCTCCGTGCCACGTTTGCATGATGAAGCTGTATGGCTAGTGGGGTGTTTTCGACCGACTGGCTGGGTCCCGAGGTCGAACCATAGGTACAACGTCTGATACAGTATATTTTTACACGCACATTTTTCCTCCGTGCCGAGACGTGGCACACCCTACCGCGCGGTTTCAGGGTCCTCCCGGGTGGTGCATGCATATATTCTTCCTGACGTGGGATGCCCTACCGCGCGTTTTCTGGGTTCTCCTCGGTCGTAGCGCCGAAGCAAGTAAATGAGTCGTAAAATCACGAAAGACCACCTTTCCCACCGAGTACATCAGTGAAGCACGGTGGCTAGCTAGTTGGGCTAGTTCGACCGATTAGCTAGGCCGCCACCACATTTGTTTTTTCACCCCTTTTTTATCTACTTGCCGGCAGGTAAATTTAAATATCCACCGCGGCGTTTCTCTGGTGTTTGGGTGCGGCACGATTTTTAATTTTTTGATTGATGGGAGCAGGCGTGGCAGGATTTTTAATTTTTTGATTGATGGGAGCAGGCGCGGCGGCAATTAGTCACGATGACTTCGCCTGTAAAAACCCACTGCTCCCTGATGTGAGAAGTCATCTACTTGTGTTTTACTGTGGTGAAAACCAAAAGATTCCCCGCTCCCTCCGCCTTCCCGTAGATTGCATTGCCTTTCAGCTGTTTCGCCCCCTTTGCTTCCTCTCCCCATTGCTTCTACCTGGTGCTATGGCGGCGCAGCAGATCACAGAGTCCGAGGTGAGGCGCCTGACACTAGCTCCCGTCGACCGGGAGTGGGCTCTGCAGGCGATTGCACCCTGCATCACCAACGTCGTGCGCCTCGAGAAGCAGAGGGACTTCGGTGGTGTTTAGGCGCCCTCTACATGGGCATGTCCATGTCTCGGCGCAACATGACCGTTGGATCAAACTCAGACGGTGTAGATCAGTCACTGTAGCACAAAGCGTGCGGGTGTGTTTGGTTGCATTCTCATCTCAATATAGTTGTTTCCTCTTCGTGTATTTTTGTCAACCTACTAGTGTGGACTCATGCACCCTTCATGCACTCTGCCAAACACCCAAAAGTGGGTCGAGAAGGGAACTTTTGCCCCATCGCGTGCACCCTTCATACACCCTGCCTAACACTATTCGTGCTTCATATGGTTCATGTTGTGTGGAGTACTGTAGCACCGTACTCTCTGTGCGCTGTGGACCTAGTTCTGTTAACATTGATCTCACCGTTCATTCTCGACCGGACGGTCGAAAAAGCGGTACTATGTTACATATAGGAGTAGTTGACATGCGCACAACATCATTTGTTATCGTCATGTCTTACTACACTAGCAACAAGATTGTGTAGTACTAACGTATGAACCACTGCACATGCCTAGTAGTAGGAGCAATATGTATGTTCAAGTGGCTACCGTGTTTCGCACTCCTCCGTCGTAAGAGTGGAAACGCTTTCTGTAATCATTTTTTCTTCAAAAAAATAGTGGACACGCTCTACCATGCGGATCCTCCTCCAGCCATGCACTAAATTACTCACTTTCGCCGACGTGTGGGACAGCCAGCACCTGGGTCCACCAGCCATGCACTAAATTACTCCGTAGTAGAGTGATGGTAGACTACCGCGATCGAACCGCCACAGTAATGCCCAATGAGCCATCAAATCACAAAACCCCCTCCTTTCCAGCAGTAAGTTGGACGGACGAAGCAACCATCATTTCACTCTTCTCTCTCAGCTTCCTCTCTTGAAGAAAACCCCCACTCGCTTCGCTTCTCCCTCATCTCGTTCCTCCTTTCACACTTCTCTCTCAGCTTCCTCTCTTGGATGGACGCCGGAGCACCGGCCGACGTGATGTCTATGGCTCTGGCCAAAACCGTCGAGGCTCATGGTACGAAGAAGCGCAAGCACCCCGCCGAGACTACCGCAGACAAGCTCAAAGCCATCGCCCTGTCCAAGCCCCCCTCTCCGGGATCCCTCTTTAAGCAAGTCCAGGTAATGTCTCTTGTTGACGATCTTTTTCTCGATCTTGATCGTGTTTTTTCATCTAACACGCAGTACTAGTACTGGTAGTACAACTTTTTGGGTGATCTTGCATGTGATTTTAGTGTGCCAAATGATGGTTCTAAATTCCTCTTTTGACCAAAACATGTGAGAGGTTGACACTGATTTCTTATAGATTACTTCAACTACTCCCTCTGTCCCAAATTTCTTGTCTTAGATTTGTCTAGATACGGATGTATATAATACTAAAATGTGACTTGATACATCCGTATCTAGAAAAATCTAAGACAAGAATTTTGGGACGGAGGGAGTACTTTATGAACATCAATGCTACCTTCTAAGAAGGTATATTTGCCTCGGTAACTTGTGTTACGGATATTGCATGTAATCCCTCTGCTCTCATGCCTTTGAAGACATGTTCTAGTGTCTTTGTTCACTCATTTTTGTGCGTATATGTAGTCATATATGGAGTATAATATCGAAAATCATCTTATATTTCTGAACGGAGGTACTAATAAAATATGGTTTCTGTTTGAATTAGAACCAGGTCCGCGGTGGAGATGAAGTTCTCAAAGTCATGCCGTGTGAACTGGAAGACCTGATGATGAGTTCTACTGCTCAACTATCCAGCTGTTGTGTCCTTGTCGCCATGTGTCTTGAACTAGTGTTTTCCTGTAGCATTGTTGTCAGGCGTGTTCTCGAGGTTGTACTTGACCACAACAATTTCCTGGATGTGCCTTCGATTACGAAGGGTGTGGTTCTTGTAAAGCTTCCCAACAAATCTGATGCGGCCTGTCTTCATCATCATGTTTATGAGTGGAAAGACCACTCTGTTAGCTTCTCCAAGGTTGACAAGCTGGTGATGGTGCATGTAGACATCTCACACGAAGTCCATGGCCTAGTCAGTTATGCGGGGTTCATCCCGTAGGTCGGTGGCAAGAAATAGTCTGCAGAGTTTAGTTAGTGCAACTTTTCTTGTCTGTAGTAAGTACTATTGTTCAGTACTTGATTTGTGTTTGTGAACCCTGTATTGTTTATTAGTACTGCCGCTTTTGGTGTGTGGTCAGTCCTGAGAACGGTCTATGTTAATGTCTGTCCACTCAATTCAGTCTGTATATTTTGAAGTATCCAGATCACATTTTTTGTGAGGACGGTTTATCAATTCTGGTTACACTCCAATATCTGTATGCATTGCAGGGTTTATCGCACCCACCAGGATTTCCAGTCCCATAGATGTTCGGTCCATACGATTTGTCATGACCTTTGGACTATCCTGCTTGTGGGAGTAGGCGGGGCCCCTGCATGCCACGCGTAGTTGGACGATCAATCTTCTGTTTAGTACTTCAACATAGTGATTTCCTGGTAAGGATTCACTCGTGTCACATCAAGTAAATCTTATTGATTTACTGTCTAAATCTTATTGATTTAATGTCATGTTTTCTTTCTTTTCCTGCAATTTTACGATGCAGGTTTTGCCATGTGACATTCATCACAGAATAAACCATTTGGTTTGCTCTACGATGGCTATTTTTGCAGGTTTCACTTCTTATGTCGTGTCAGTAATGCAGGCACTGTCCATCACTTATATTACTGGAAAAAATTGGATCGGTTTGTTATCTGAGTACAAGCTGAATCCCTATGATGAACTGCAGTTTGGTCTAACAAAAACGCCACAATTAGTCCTTCTCGCGTTTAAAAGAAATGAAGAAAAAAACTGGATCACGGTCACGGATCCTAGTCAAGTTAGAAATCTGATCATAGCAGACCAGACACGATCGCCGCTGTCTCGCACAGATCGAGCATCGGGAGTTGCTCTAGCACTGACAGCGGCAGCAGCTCAGTCTGATCCAGCTGAGGAATGGGCACCGACCGCGTTAGTGGATCAGTCTGATCTACCAGAGGATCGGGCATTGACATCGGCACCTGCTCCGACACCGGCACCAGCTCTACAAGGAGCACCATCTCCGGCAGCAGCAGCGCCTTCGGCACCTGCACCAACACTTGCACTTGCATCTGCTTCGGCCCATGCAGTTGCATCGGCAACAGACTGGGTTGCAGTTCGCACTTCATATACCAAAGTCCTTACAAAAACCGACATGTCCACCTTCTTGGTAAGCATTGGCCGCCCAAGTGCTTCATTCTTTTTTCTTTCCATGTTGTTTCACATGATTCACTGTGTTGATCTAACTGTTTGGGTATGTCTTCTTGTTTGCAAACAGAGAATTCATAGAGCAACGAGGGAGTCGTTCAACAATCCGGGCGACCGCGGCCAAGTTTCTCTTACCATGCGCAGCCTTGGTGTGAATGAACCTCCTCAATATACCGTAAGTACAAAGGATGGTCGCATGATGATTGATGCTAAAGGATGGTCAAGGTTCAAATCTAAATCATATCTTGCAGTAGGGGATGATGTCAAAATCGAACTTTCTCGGCAAGGAGAGCTGGTCCAAATCAACTTTGAAATTCTTCAGTAGCAGCACGCAACTGCCGAACTGATCTATCCTCCAAGAGATTTTGATGTAATAATCTGGCATGCTGAAACAAGTGTCCTGTGTGTATAAGTAGTACGACAATATTATTTATCACATGGTATATCATTGATAGAATTGCAACTCTGATTGCTGGTTAGGAACTGTCATTCGATTTCATTCCAACAGCTGCCATGCTTTATTCAATTTTGTGTATTTGCCTTGCGACAGCATCTAAAACCAGCGCCGTACCAATCGCTTGCAATATTTAAGCGCTGAGGTAGAACACATGGGCCCCCAAACATGCAGGGTCGGCCTGCGGCCCAAAGTCTAGAACCGTGAGCCTATCTGAGTATTATATTCTCAGCTGAACCCCCATAAAAAAAGCTGAACCACCATAATGCCCGTGCGTTGCAGAGGGAGTATATATCTCGGCAAGGTGAGCCTGTGATATAAACGATTTGTATATTTCTTTACAGAGGGAGTATCTCTCTATCAAAAAATATATTTATGTGTAACTAGTTACTCCTGTCTTTCTACTTCCTTTCGTTGATATGTGGGGCAACCAGCAACGGGGTCCACGTGCCATATGCACAAATTAGAGTGCACAACTTCATGGTAGACACACCCCAGTCGTAGCACCGCAGTAATGCCTAATGAGCCGTCAAATCACAACCCCCCCCCTTTCCAGCTTTAGCAGTAAGCTGGACGGACGAAGCGGCAATATTTCACTAGGCCTGAATCCCCTTCTCCCTCGTCTTCTTGTTCAGAGAAAACCCCCTCTCAGCGATTGCATAGGGTTTTCTCATGGAGAACCAGGTACGAATTCTTCATCCATCCCCGATAAATCCAACTCCCTTGGTCGCAGGTAATGCTAGGATGGCAGCCGCCGCTGTTGATGCATTTTTCTTCCTACTGAATCTAGTGTGTTTCATTTGCAGTGCCCAAAGTGCGAGTACCCTACAGGTTTCTGCGCCCTCGGCGAGACGCCACACTTGTTCCTTCTCATCCTAACACAGCATTTTGAAACGTGCACAGTATGTTCCTAGAATCCTCTTTTCTATCCGGGAGGGTGGGTTTTTTTTGAACATGTTGTGTTCTCATATTATTTTTCCTGCAGTGTATTATTTGCTCTGCCAGAACACATGTACTCAAGATGCTCGGCCTTGCCATAACTGAATACACTAGTTTAATGGTCACAGTGATGACAAGCCATGGATATAAGTTCCGAGTTGGGTTCATGAACCAAGAAGATCGCTCCTTTTTTATGGCCGAACTTGGATAAACTTTCTCAAGTGTTACAGACTGAAAGTTGGCACACGAATGTTGATGGAAATAGCAGAACCTGGTCTCATCTTCACTGCGATCTTCCACCCCGACGTCGTTCCAATTGTTCATCCATGTTAGTTTTGTATCTGGTTCTTGCTTGTTGCCTCGATTACTTCTTAATCCACCTATTCTGTCTAACTAATCACAATTTAACTTTAGAAGTAGCAACGAATCTCTCACGAAGATACTACTTCTAACTAATATTTTCTTATAATTGGTGGCACGTGTAGGTTTTTTCAGAGTTAAGCAGTCTGCTCATTTGTTACTCTGTAATAACTCAGCTGTTACTAATGGCACTGAAGTTGACTGGATCGACATCCACAAGTTCCTACACTTTATTGATCATATTGAGGTCCTTGTGGGCCGTTTCAATGGTGGAAGGCCACGTGGGATATGTGTGCCACTGCTGCACTCGTTGAATAGGTCCAACTGTGTTGAGAAACTTATGGTACGAGCTGTTTTCTGTTATATATGTTGTTCATAAACTATTGCTTATACACAGTTTTACAGCTGTGATCTTCTTGAAACAGGAACTGCCGAGTTCTATTGTTCCTATACAGATGCCTGACCATGGTCGGGTCAGACTTGCGTTTGGTCACAACATGATGTTTATGTCGACCTACTCAATTCTCCTTGGAGGTGAAAAGATACTTATTCAAGGGTGGTCTCAAATAATGAAGGCTCGTCCATCATGGAGAATAGGACAGAAGATTATGTTCATGCTTTTCCATGGCTCTAAAGCGAATATCCTGTTTACTGACCACGTTGCGAGATGAAACTGCTTTCAGAAGGTTGTGGATGCGCGGGGTGGCGCATGGGCCTTGTCCTGGGGCTTGGCGGCCTCACCCTTGGTTAACTGTAGGCAAAGTAGCACTATTTGAGGCGTGCTTTGTACGGTTGAACGTGTATAAGTACTCATACTGCTTTCAGGTTTGGTTGTTAAGTGCCCCTGCTAGTTTCAGTTAAGGTTGTAAAGTACTCATGCTGCTTTTACAGTCTGTCGTGTTTCTTCAGTCCTGTCTTCCTCCAGCCGCCAAAACCAAATCAGCGCCGGCGGGTCCGCCTGGTTCCGCATCCCACGGCTGGCTGCGCCTCAGCGCACGCATCGCCGCCCCACCGTCTCCTAAATCGTTAATGCCAACGTCCTCCGCGCGCTTTGGTGCGCTCGCTGCGGCGCCGCCCTCTCGCGTTGTCAACATGGTCAACAAACAACAGGAATCGGCAGAAGTACATGGAGAGGATGACAGTAGTGTAAGTGCATCTAGTGCCCCTTAGTGATTTTGGTGTATTGAAGACTTATAGGTTAAGGGACTAACGCGTGTGTGAGTGTACACAGGTCTATAAGTCTATGAGGAGTTTGATATTTATAGGAAAAGTCGACCCCTAAAAATGAATATCTTCGACTGAAGATTTTGGTATTTCTGAAGACTTTCATGAAGACTTTGAAAGTGAAGAAATTGGTGTGTCCATGAAGACTTGATATTCATGCGAGGAATATGAAGCTTGAAGACTTTCATTTTCATAGTTTTGTTTTTCTCTTTCTTGAGTCATAGGAAACACCGTACTGTTAAAGGGGGTCGAGGAAATACTAAGGAAAAATTTCCATGTGATGCTCAACTCAAAATCCTACACCTACCAATCCCTTCGAGTGAAGCCATTGGAAATCTCATACAGTTCAGTCAATTTCTTCAGTGATAGAGACGAAGTTCTTCTTGTCTCTGAGGAATTTGTCCTGACTGAGGAGTTAGGAATTCGCCAGTGCGGATTGCCTACACAGTGAGGAACATGATAGCCCTGAGGATTTTGCTACTCAAAATTCCGACCGTTGCTGTGCTATGCGCCAGCTGTTCCAAAATATCTATCCACCTAACGGTCATATCATTGAATGGCATTTATGTCTTATCATGTCGGGCTGCTCCCTAGGCTATAAATAGCCGCCCCCTACAACCACTAGCTGGTTGGCTGCTCCGAGAGAAACTGACACTTGTCATTTGAGAGCAACCCATCCTCCGAGGACTTTGAGCGAAAATCATCAAGTGAGGAAAAACCAAAAACCCAAAACCCAAACACCTACAAACACCAAGTGATTGAGCATCACTGAAGAGATTGATCCTGAGTGGATCCGACGCTTGTTACCTTTGAAGACTGTGCTTCTTCCAGACGGTTAGGCGTCATGGTCTAGAGCATCCAAGAGGAATTGTGGATCGCCGAGTGACCAAGTTTGTGAAGATTTGGAAGTCGCCTGAAGACTTACCACGAGTGATTGGACGAGGTCTGTGTGACCTTAGTTCAAGGAGAATACGGTGAGGACTGGGTGTCTTGGACTAAGTGTCCTTGACTGGGTGTCCGGGACTGTGTGTCCTCGAGTTTAAATACTCAGCCGCTCCAACCAGATGTACAACTGAGACATTAGTTGGAACTGGTCTACCAAATCATTGTCTTCACCGAGCTTACTGGTTTTATTTCCTCAACTCTTTCATTTCCTCATAAGTGTGTTGTATGTTTGTTCATATCTATGCTTGAAGACTTTGACTGAAGACTTTCTCAATTTCCTCAGCTCAATTTCTTCAGTCTGTTTGTCTTCATCCTGTGTTATCCTGTGATTACGCTTCCTGTACTCTGTGCCTGTCATCATTTCATCATGATGACTATGCTTGTATTCTGTTGTGTTTACTTTTGAGTACTTATTCCGCTGCTAGTAGTTCTTCGCTAAGGAATTTCCTCACCAGCAAATTCCTCAGTGAAGAATTTCATAAAAATCGCCTATTCACCCCCCCCCTCTAGTCGATATAACGCACTTTCAATTGGTATCAGAGCAAGGTACTCCCTTGTTCTGTGTGATTTTGGTTTAACCGCCTGGAGTTTTAGTTATGTCGACCGCAGGTATGATCAAGGTCTCTGCTGGGTGTCCTACCTTCGATGGGACAGACTACCCCTACTGGAAGAATAAGATGCGAATGCATCTTGAAGCAATTGATAACGATCTCTGGTATGTTGTGGAAAATGGTGTTCCCTCAGTCACACCTTCTCTGAATGCTGCCGATGTGAAGAGATTCAAGCAACTCGACTTTCAAGCGAAGAATATCATATGTGGCCATCTGAGCAAAGGACAGTATGGCAGAGTGAGTGCTTTGGAAACAGCGAAGCTTATCTGGGACAGGTTGTCCAAAGTGAATGAAGGAGTCTCAACTCAGCGTGACTCTCGAGTTGATGTTCTTTGCAATCTCTTCAATCGCTTCAAAAGACTCGACAATGAAAATGTTCAACAAACCTTTGATCGCCTCACTGACATCTCAAATGAGCTTCAAGCACTTGGTGCCACTGACATCACCGACCATGAGGTGGTGAAGAAATTGCTGAGATCGCTTGATTCCTCATTTGACACTCTGGCATTGATGATACAAGAATGTGCTGATTACAAGTCACTTGATCCCGCTGATATTCTCGAGAGGCTAAATACTCATGAGTTCCAACTTGCTGAAAAGAGAGATCTCTATGGTTCAAGCTATGGCAGAACACATGCACTGAAGGCCAAGGCAGTATCTGAGTCCGAAGATGAAGACTCTAGTAGCATCCTTGGTGATCCTGAAGAACTGAGCCATGATCTGGCTCTACTCGTGAAGAAGTTCCAAAAGTTCTCAAGACGTGGTCGCCTTGGAAGATCCTCAAGGAGCAATGATTCCTCATCCAGTGACTACAAGAAGAGGCTCTGTCACAAATGCAAGAAACCTGGACATTTCATTCAAGATTGTCCTCAGTGGGAAAAGGAATCAAAGAAGAAGAAATACAAGGATTAAAGTTCTGATGATGCGAAGAAAAAGAAGAAATCCAAAAATCCTCATCAACAAAATTCTCCAAGAATTCATATCACAAGAAGAGCATCTCCAAGAAGGCCAGGGCATTCATTGGCAAGGAAATGGACTCTGAAGCTGAATCTGATGAAAATGAGGAAGAGGAGTCATCTGAGGAGTCCGAATCCAGAGTGGCGAGCCTTGCTCTCGCTACAGCATTCGTCAGCAAGTCTATCTTCAACACTGAAGAAAATGACCTCACCAACAAGGCTGATAAAGGCGATGATGACTACGCTCCCACCTATTGCTTCATGGAAAAGGGTGCCAAGGTACTCAAATATACCTCCTCTAAATCAAGTGAGAATGAATCTGATGAAAACCTTAAACCCAGCTATTCTAAACTTGCTAAGATTGCTATAAAACAACAAAGGGCTTTAGAAAAGGTTCAAAACATGCTAAATAAAAGTGATGACATGTTGGGTGAAGAAATGGATCGCACTGAAACTTTGACTGAAAATCTTCAGAGAATTCAGTCCAAGCTTGACAAACTTCAAAGTCATCATAACACTCTCTTATCGGATCATGAGAAGCTTTCTTATGAATTTCTTCAAAGAAAGCAAGACCTTGAGAAGCTAAGAGTGAGTTATGAAGATCTTCAGAAGGAGCGCGATTCATTACTTGCTCAACAAATCAGCGCATCTCAGGAAGAATTTGTTCCTCCATGCTTGAAGTGCATTAAACGTGAATCTGCTAATTCTTCACCCGAATGTTCAAATGCTGCTAATGTTTCAAATTCTTCACATGCCTCTGCTATCACTAATTCCTCATCTGAGAACATTGCTAGTATCACTGACGATGCAGGGCTGAAGGAATTGTACACGACAGGCATGTACAAAAGCCTCAAAGGGCATCAGGCTCTTTGTGATGTGCTTAAAAAGCAGATCCTCAACAGGAACCCTAGGAAAGAGGTATCGCCTTTGAGAGGAAACTCAATGCTGATGGTACATATTGGAAGCCTGAGCAGTACCCCAAAACTACATGGGTTGCTGCAAAGGGACCTCCAGTTGATCCATCTAACTTATCTGGATTTGCATGTGAATCTCCTCATTCCGATGATGAGTCAATTGACTCCAACTATAAGCTATTCAAAAATCAGAATGGTGAAGTATTTGCTAGATATGTTGGCACTAACTGCAGGAACGGCACCCCTATGCAGAAAATCTGGGTTCCCAAAAGATTTCTTGAAAATCTTCAGGTGAATGTCATCATGACACCACCTGTGAAGAATAGGAACCCCAGATCAAATTCTTCATATGGACCAAATTCCTCATATGGATCAAAGTCCTCACATGAACATCATCATGCTAATCCGTCTGTTTCGCAGGGAAGATCTAAGGATTATGGATATGTGCATTATTCTTCAAATCATTATGTCCATAAGTCCTCAAAGAATTTCTCTGCTTACTCTTATGCTTACTCTAACCCCTCTTATGTGAAATGAAATGGACTAGCTTCTATGCCATCCTTCTCGTATGGAGCTTGCAGAATGATGAACTCTTTGCCACCCCTTCAGATGTGGGTGGTGAAGAAAAAGAACTAATCTCTTCTGCAGGGTCAGGTCTCCAGACGCACATAATCGTCTGAAGAATTTGCTGGAGAACTGAGCATGCCTGATAGGACGCAGGCTAATCATGAAGAAATGAACTTTCATTTCTCACATCCTCATATTGCTTTATCAGTTCTTTTACTTGATGAAATTGACCTGATGAATTGATGTCATATTCTTCACTGATGAAGTATATGAGTTTGTAAGCTGCACTAATTCATCTGCAGGATGATCAACCCAAAGCCACTGAGTGGGTCCTCGATAGTGGATGTACAAACCACATGACTGGTGACAAGAATCTATTGATGGATGCTCCATTATCTCCGTCGCATCTGAAGCATATCATCTTTGCTGACAAAGGCAAAAGTCAGGTATTGGGTCTAGGTAAGGTTGCGATTACAAAGGATCGACACATGGACAAAGTCATGCTTGTTGAGTCCTTAGGATACAACCTTATGTCTGTCTCAATGCTTTGTGATCTTGATATGGTTGTTGTCTTCGGCAAGTACCGTTGTGTTGTGGTTATCGAAGCTCACAATTCCAAAGTCTTCGAAGGATTTAGGAGAGGAGACCTGTATATTGTTGATTTCTCTACAGGACCACAACCAGTCGTGTGCTTACTTGCAAAAGCTTCAGAAGGTTGGCTCTGGCATCGACGACTTGGTCATGCAGGCATGAGGAATTTGCACACGCTTGCGAAGAAAAAGCATGTCATTGGCATCAAGAATGTCAAATTCCTCAAGGATCACCTATGCGGAGCCTGTGAAGCTGGGAAGATGACCAAGGCCAAGCATCCAGCGAAGACTATCATGACCACCACTCGCCCATTTGAATTGCTTCACATGGATCTCTTTGGTCCTAATCATTATTCTGCTATCTCAAATGAAGCATCTCAATATGGCTTCGTTATTGTTGATGATTATTCTCGTTACACATGGGTACACCTTGTTACTTACAAACATGAAGTGCAGGAAGTCTTCAAACAATTTTCCTCGAGGGCTTCAACCAACTTTGGTGTGAAGATCAAGCACATCAGAAGTGACAATGGCACTGAGTTCAAGAATTCTGGTCTCGATGACTATCTTGATGAACTTGGTATCACTCATGAGTTATCTGCTCCTTACACTCCTCAGCAGAATGGCGTCGTGGAGCGCAAGAACAGGACTCTTGCTGAGATGGCTCGCACTATGCTTGATGAATACAAAACGCCTCGTCATTTCTGGACTGAGGCAATTGATACTGCGTGCCACATCATCAACAGAGTATATCTTCACAAATTCTTCAAAAAGACTACCTATGAACTCCTCACTGATAAGAAACCCAATGTAAGTTATTTCAAAGTCTTCGGTGCTAAATGTTGGATTAGAGATCCTCATCACAACTCAAAATTTGCACCGAAAGCACATGAAGGTTTTATGCTTGGTTACGGAAAGGACTCGCACACCTACAGAGTCTTCAACAACGTTCTTCACAAAGTTGTTGAAACTGTAGATGTGCGGTTCGGTGAAACTAATGGCTCGCAAAGAGATCACCTACCTACTATGATAGATGAACCAGCACCTGAGGAAACTATCAAGTTCAAGGCTACTGAGGATGTCATTCCTACTGAAGAATCTGCTGAAGAATTCATTCCAGAACATGAAGAACGTTGAGCTAATGCACCTGAAGAAAATGCTGAAGAAAATGATGCTGAAGAAAATGCTAATCAAACTCTTCAACGACAACCAGCTCATCCTCGCATTGCAAAAGAAGTGCAAATTGAAAAGATCATCAATGACATCAAAGTGTCAGGTCCTCTCACACGCTCAAAAGCTTCACATTTGTCTAACTCTTGTGGGCAGTATGCTTTTGTCTCTATTACAGAGCCCACTAAGGTAGATGAAGCATTTCTGGAGCCTGAGTGGATTCAGGCCATGCAAGAAGAATTACATCAGTTCGAGCTCAACAATGTCTGGGAACTGGTCAAACGTCCAGATCCTCGCAAGCACAATATCATCGGCACAAAGTGGATCTACCGCAACAAGCAAGATGAAAATGGCCTTGTGGTGAGGAATAAGGCACGGCTTGTAGCTCAAGGCTACACACAGGTTGAAGGAATTGATTTCGATGAAACTTTTGCACCTGTTGCTAGACTTGAGGCTATTCGCATATTACTTGCTTATGCTAACCATCATGATATCACTCTATATCAAATGGATGTGAAAAGTGCATTCCTCAATGGTAAGCTTGAGGAAAAAGTATATGTTGCTCAACCCCCAGGTTTTGAAGATCCAAAGAATCCTGACAAAGTCTTCAGACTCAACAAGGCCCTCTATGGCCTCAAGCAGGCCCCATGGGCTTGGTATGATACTTTGAAGGAACTCTTCATGAAGAAAGGCTTCAAACCCGGTTCACTCGACCCTACTCTTTTCACTAAATCTTATGATGGTGAATTGTTTGTGTGCCAAGTATATGTTGATGATATTATCTTTGGTTGTACTGACCAACGTTATAGTGATGAATTTTCCTATATGATGAGTGAAGAATATCAAATGTCTAGGATGGGAGAGTTGAAATTCTTCTTAGGTCTTCAAATTCGTCAACAACACAATGGCATATTCATATCTCAGGAGAAATACCTCAAGGATGTACTGAGGAAATTCGGCATGCAAGATTGCAAAGGCATCAAAATTCCTATGCCCACAAATGGCCATCTGTGCACTGATGAAAATGGTATTGACTTCGATCATGAGGTATACTGCTCCATGCTAGGTTCCTTATTATACTTATGTGCATCTAGGCCAGATATAATGCTTAGTGTTTGCATGTGTGCCCGATTTCAAGCTGCACCGAAGGAATCACACCATAAGGTTGTGAAGCATATTCTTCGATATCTAGCTCACACACCAACACTTGGATTATGGTACCCCAAGGGCTCGGTTTTTTATCTTGCTGGATATTCTGACTCTAACTATGCTGGTGATCGTGTGGATCGCAAGTCAACATCTGGTACATGTCATTTCCTCGGACGATCTTTGGTCTGTTGGTCCTCGAAGAAACAGAACTGCGTATCACTATCTACTGCTGAAGCTGAGTACATTGCCGCTGGTTCTTGCTGTGCCCAATTGCTATGGATGAAGCAAACTCTCAAGGACTACGGCATCAACATGAAGAATGTACCTCTCTTCTGTGACAATGATAGTGCCATCAACATTGCTCACAACCCAGTTCAGCACTCGAAGACAAAGCACATTCAGATTCATCATCATTTTCTTCGTGATCATGTGTTGAAGGGAGACATTTCTATTGAGCATGTGAAGACTGAAGAACAGCTAGCCGATATCTTCACAAAGCCCTTGGATGAGAAGAGATTTAGCAAGTTGCGGTGTGAGCTAAATATCCTAGAATCTTCGAATGTTCTGTGAAAAGGACACTCATCCTAACACTTATGCAAAATTGATGACTTAGATGTGCAACACATGAAGAAACGTTTTACTTCAATCAATGAAGAATAACACTCTTAGTGTGAAGAAATTAACGAAGAATTTGATTCTCAGAACCCTACGATAATTGTACGCGGTGTCTGAAATCATCATTCTTATACGGTGGGTCACGCCACCACCAAAAGTTGAAATTCCTCAAATTATTCATATTCTTCAACTTTGCATAGTCTTCACTGGTTCCGTCATTTTTCTTCATTGGCTATATATATATATATATATATATATATATATGAGTTTATGTCCTCTACAGCATTCACTTATTGCTATTTCTTCAAGTTGGTTTTCTTCTAAGTGAATGTGATCGTACCCTTCCCCTCTATGCTTTACTCAACCCAATCTGTTCACAAATTCTTCATGTACGTTCTATTTGAAACTCGTTCAAAATCTTCACTGTGTCCTTGTCAGCTGAAGAAATTGTGAACGGAACTTTAAAATCTATCTTATCTAAATTTTTGGCTTTGCCGCTCAAACCATTCCGCATCCCACGATACACTTATCCACTCACCCACGATCTAACACGATATCCACCTCTCACTATGTGGGTGACACATGTCATGCGAATGAGATGGGTCAGGGGCACGTTTTTCCAATTTCTTCGGGCAAGCAGTTTTTCACCGTGGCTATAAATACCCCTCCTTCCCTTCCTCACTTCTTTTACTCCGCTCGACCTCTCTCTCCAGCTCGAGCTTCTCAAACCCTAGCGCTGCCGCTACTTCATCGCCGCCGGTGAGGAAGAGCTTCACTGCCTTGACCTCATCGCTGACGTACTCGCGCCGACCATGGACATCTTCACTCCGCCGCCGCCGTAGCCGTCTTCCTCCGCCAAGTTAGGGCGTGGAAGATCTGCACAGACGAACTTCACATCTCCTCACTCCAGTTCGTCGTGTTCTTTGTCCAGGGTAAATAAAAGTTACTTTTACTGCCCTCATTGATTCGAATGATTATCTACAAAATCTTCAAAAGTGTTTTTCTTCATATCTTCACACACTGAACACCTCACAAAGTCATCTGTTCTTGACTCGTTTCTCTAAGCATCATTTTTCTTCAAGATTCCTCAATTGTGTGGATCTTCGATCTATACAATTATGGAACCTAAGACAAAGAACGCTTAGTGAAAATCTTCAAGACTCATCTGGTCAAATTCCTCAAACTTGTTCTTTTTGAAAAACCTTCTGAGAACGCATATGACCTCTCCAAATTCCTCGCAACTATACTCTGTTCACAGGTACACATGTCAGCTGCTGAATCACTAGGTTCTCATCAACTTAACTCATTTGCAGCGTTCCTCGAAGAAAAGTTGCATACTTCTTCAGAGAATTCAATTGTTCAAATTCCTCAACTGAAGAAAATGGCTGATGGTAAAAGGCCACAGAAGGGAGGAAAGAGGCCTGAGGTAAATACAGCGTTTGAAATCCCTGATGACATATATGCTGGGTACTCCACACCTCCTGAGGAAACCAAGAATGAGCGCAAAGTGCGCATTCAGAAGATAGAGAGGAGATGGGCAAGAGAATGGAGGGAGTACAGATATGTCACTCCTAAGTACATGAAGAAATTCGCACTCAATCCTCCATGCCCAAGAGCACCACTGGCACCTGGCCAAATTGCTGATCCCACCCGCCTCAAGCAAGGTGAGGACTATCCTGATGAATGGGCCAAGCGCCAAGGCAAGTTGGCTAAGAAAGCCAGAGAAGTAGTGAGGAAATTTAATGAAGACTGTGCTGGTGATGCCTCTGCTGAGGTCCTTGCTGTCAAGCCAAAGAAGGCTATGTCAAAGAAGCCTGCGCACAAGACAAGTGCTTCCTCAGCAATGCCCTCATGGCCAGAATCATCAAAGCCCTCACGGCCAATTCCTCATGCTGCTCCTGTTCCTCCAAAGTCCTCAGCTCCTCCGCCAAAGCGTTCAGCTATTCCGACCAAATCCTCAGCACATGTGCATCTCGCTTCGTGCCAAAGGACTGCCGGCATCTCCATTGCCTCAGGTGTCTCAGCTAGTTCCTCAGCTGCACCAAGTTCCTTAGCTGGCCCCTCACTGCTCAAGACAAAGGCCACTGCTGGACGAGGTCCATGCCCAAGTCCTCAAAAGAAGCAAGTCGCTTTCCAAGTTCCTCAATTGATGGAAAGGGCAAGGCACCAGCTGTAATTGATGAAGGCATTCGTCCATTGGATGGTCAGTTTCACAAAGCTGCATCTTATTCTACCAATGATGACTCCGCCACACATGACTCTGCCAATGCTCCCAAGTCCACTCCTCAAGCCACTGCTCCGCGCGTGATGACAGATCATGAACTTCTGCTTAGTCTTCACCAGAAGGTGGATCGAAATCACAAATGGGTTAAGCGTCAGTTTGGTTCACTTCTTCACAACATGACTGCCACACACAATGAAGTGAAGAAAAACCACTACTACCTCCATCAAGTCTTTGGTCGCACCTGGGCAATCCTGTCACATCTGTATGGTGAAGAAGATCTAAAAACATGGGTCTTAATGAAGATTTTGACTGGTCTACACCTCCACCGAAGAAATTCAAGAAGGTCAAGGTTCCTTCTCTTATGGAGAGCTCATATTCTTCATCGCGCAACACTGATGAACATGAAGATTTGGACGACACTGCGGCAGGCCCTACATTAACCAATGACCCCAACAACGCTGGCGCTCCTTCATCAACATGATTATCTTCAGGGGCGTTAGTCCTCATTTTCGATCCTTTTGGTCATTCGATGACAAAGGGGGAGAAATATGAGTTAGTCTTCAAGCGGGTCTACTATATGGGTGTTTCTTTGCTAAGTTACAACTCTCGTTCTTCTGAAACTTTATTGGATCGAGTTGTAATCTTAAACCCGATGTTGCTCTGATACTTTTGATGCACTATGCTCTGATACTCTTGATGCACTATTCTGCATGCTTACTCCTTGTTAATATTATTGCATGCATGCTGAATTTCATCAGGCACCATATTTCATCATGCATTTCAAATTCTTCATATTATATGTTAAATGCGTGTATGAATTACAAGATATAGGGGGCGATCTCCATGATTGAACTCTTCAAGTGTGCATTGCTTCAAAAGCAAATTCCTCACTATGCACATCTTCAGGGGGAGTTCTTCTATATCTTGCAATCAAATTCCTCAATATCAGTATTTACACTTCATATGTTTATCCCCGTTGAAAACTTAACCTATATTGTCATCAATCACCAAAAAGGGGGAGATTGTAAGTGCATCTAGTGCCCCTTAGTGATTTTGGTGTATTGAAGACTTATAGGTTAAGGGACTAACGCGTGTGTGAGTGTACACAGGTCTATAAGTCTATGAGGAATTTGATATTTACAGGAAAAGTAGACCCCTAAAAATGAATATCTTCGACTGAAGATTTTGGTATTTCTGAAGACTTTCATGAAGACTTTCAAAGTGAAGAAATTGGTGTGTCCGTGAAGACTTGATATTCATGCGAGGAATATGAAGCTTGAAGACTTTCGTTTTCATAGTTTTGTTTTTCTCTTTCTTGAGTCATAGGAAACACCGTACTGTTAAAGGGGGTCGATGAAATACTAAGGAAAAATTTCCATGTGATGCTCAACTCAAAATCCTACACCTACCAATCCCTTCGAGTGAAGCCATTGGAAATCTCATACAGTTCAGTCAATTTCTTCAGTCACATAGACGAAGTTCTTCTGGTCTCTGAGGAATTTGTCCTGACTGAGGAGTTAGGAATTCGCCAGTGCGGATTGCCTACACGGTGAGGAACATGATAGCCTTGAGGATTTTGCTACTCAAAATTCCGACCGTTGTTGTGATATGCGCCAGCTGTTCCAAAATATCTATCCACCTAACGGTCATATCATTGAATGGCATTTATGTCTTATCATGTCAGGCTGATCCCTAGGCTATAAATAGCCGCCCCCTACAACCACTAGCTGGTTGGCTGCTCCGAGAGAAACTGACACTTGTCATTTGAGAGCAACCCATCCTCCGAGGACTTTGAGCGAAAATCATCAAGTGAGGAAAAACCAAAAACCCAAAACCCAAACACCTACAAACCCCAAGTGATTGAGCATCACTGAAGAGATTGATCCTGAGTGGATCCGACGCTTGTTACCTTTGAAGACTGTGCTTCTTCCAGACGGTTAGGCGTCATGGTCTAGAGCATCCAAGAGGAATTGTGGATCGCCGAGTGACCAAGTTTGTGAAGGTTTGGAAGTCGCCTGAAGACTTACCACGAGTGATTGGACGAGGTCTGTGTGACCTTAGTTCAAGGAGAATACGGTGAGGACTGGGTGTCTTGGACTAAGTTTCCTTGACTGGGTGTCCGGGACTGTGTGTCCTCGAGTTTAAATACTCAGCCGCTCCAACCAGACGTACAACTGAGACAGCAGTTGGAACTGGTCTACCAAATCATTGTCTTCACCGAGCTTACTGGTTTTATTTCCTCAACTCTTTCATTTCCTCATAAGTGTGTTGTATGTTTGTTCATATCTGTGTTTGAAGACTTTGACTGAAGACTTTCTCAATTTCCTCGGTTCAATTTCTTCAGTCTGTTTGTCTTCATCCTGTGTTATCCTGTGATTACGCTTCCTGTACTCTTTGCCTGTCTTCGTTTCATCATGATGACTATGCTTGTATTCTATTGTGTTTACTTTTGAGTACTTATTCCGCTGCTAGTAGTTCTTCGCTAAGGAATTTCCTCACCAGCAAATTCCTCAATGAAGAATTTCGTAAAAATCGCCTATTCACCCCCCCCCCCCTCTAGTAGATATAACGCACTTTCAAGTAGGGGCCCGCCACGTCAGCGTATGGAAAAATAAAATGCTTCCTCCTAGTGTTTTCCTGACATCTGGGACCCATGACATTGTGAGCGTATATAGTTAATAGACAAGAGAACAACACAAGATTGGCTGACACCTGGGACGTAGCTACTCGAGCAGTATTTTTTTTGTTTGGTATTATTGAGACGGAGCAGGGTTTGAACTGGGCTATGGCCCGTCTAGCCCAGGCTTATATTTTATGTTCACCATGTGACCAGCCCAGCTATTTTTTCTTTGTGAAAATGAGCCCAGTTTATTTTTTCTGAAGAATACCCAATCCAGGCCTACTTATTTTTCTACGCCCTGATGGGCTGCAACTCTTTCAAGACGCCTGCAAATCTTGAGAGTAATATGAAATGGGTTGTAAATATAAAAACAGATGAGAAATTGGCAATTACTTTATAGTTTCTGAATTTTTTCACATTTTCAGATTCCTATTTCACTGGGCATTAACCTAATTTAAATATATCTTCAAAGTACTTTAAATCTGGCTCGACATTTCGTTATTAAAAATAGTTTGGAACCCATAGAAATATGCGAAATTGGCCCTGGCCAACCAAAAAAACGATCGCAATAAATTGCATAAGAAGTTGCCATGAGCTATATATAAATTATTAAAAAAAGAGGGAGTGGTATGACTTGTGGGCCTGTTTAGTTGACGCGTATGCAAGATTTTTTTAGTTATTATATACATCAACAAAAGATTCTAGCAGATGTAACCGTTGGATGTCAAACCAACGGCCGTCGTGTTTCTTCAATCTCTGATCTTCTTGCTCCAGCCGCCAAAGCAGCGCCAGCAGGACCGCCTACTCCCGCCTCCCGTGGCCGGCTGTGCTGCCGCGCAGGCCTCAACGCCCCCTACTACTCCCACTGCTGGCCAGGGCATCCCTCTACTCACCCACACCCCCTGTTATTCTGCGGCAACGGCAGCCTCACACCGCAGCCGAACCGGTGAACCCTCGTACTCCTCTCCGCGCAGGCTTCCACTGCCGCGTCTTCCCCGGCTCCACATCATCCCCTTCCTAGGCCTCGCCGTCGTCCACCTTCGTGGTGCTCTCGGCGCGGCGTGGTCAATGTGGTCAACGACTGACTTCCATCGGAAGAGTACTGTATGTGGAGAGGCTGACAGCTTGGTCCACGGCAGCCGCAAGGAAGTGCCTCCTTATTACGCGGAAAATAATTATTCCTCCACCTGACAGCAGGGACCCACCAGACGGGCCACCAGTATTTCATGAAAAAAAATGTTTCCCCTGACTACTGGGACCCACAGGACGGGCCACTGTATTTTGCGAAAAAAACGTTCCCCCCGCTGTCAGCTCGGACCCACCGAAAGTGCCTCCTTATTATGCACAAAAAATGAATACCCCCTGCTAGCTGGGACCCACCTTGGTGGGAGGCTGACTTGTGGGCCTACTAAGTTGACTGGGATGGAGGCCTTTGTCAACTTTAGTCAATATATGAACGATTCTAGCTCCAGTGACCGTACGATGTCCATCCAACGACCGTAGTGCTTCTTCAACCTCCGGTCTTCTTGCTCCAGCCGCCCAAAGCAGCGCCGGTCGTGCCACCTGCTCCTGCCGCCCGTGGCCGGCTGTGATGCCGCGGAGGCCTCACCGCCCCCTACTACTCCCACCGCTGGCCAGGCCATCCCTCTATGCACCCACACCCCCTGCTATTTTGCGGCGACGGCAGCCTCACACCGCAGCCGAACGAGTGAATCCTCATACTCCTCTACGCATGGGCATCCACTATTGCATCTTCCCCGGCTCCGCGTCGTCCCCTTCCTAGGCCTCGTCGTCGTCCACCGCCCTGGTGCTCTCGGTGCGGCGTGGTCAACATGGTCAAGGAATGGCTTCCATCGGACGTGGACTATGTGTGGAGAGGCTGACAGCTGGGTCCACGGCCGCAGCAAGGAAGTGCCTCCTTATTACGCGCAAAATAATTATTCCTCCACCTAACAGCGGGGACCCACCGGACGGGCCACCATATTTCACGAAAAAACGTTTCCCCCTGACTGCTGGGACACACCAGCTACATCTTCGCACGCAAGGAAGTGCGTCCGAAAAAAACGATTCGCCCCCCTAACTGCTGGGACCCACCAGTTACATCTTCGCACGCAAGGAAGTGCATCTGGGCAAAAAAACGATTCCCCCCCTGACTGCTGGGACCCAGCAGCTACACCTTTGCACGCAAGGAAGTGCGTCCGGGCAAAAAAAACAAAAACAAAATGATTCGCCCCCCTGACTGTTGGGACCCACCAACTACATCTTCGCAGGCAAGGAAGTGCCTGACAGTCGGGACCCACCTGGTCGAAGCGTATGTAGCATTGTCATTCTGGTCGCGAACGTGTACGTACATATATACTGGTCGATGTACAGGCGCGCACGTGTCGTAGTAGAGGCGCGTACGAGTCGTAGTAGAGGCGCGCACGTAGCATGTACACGTACGTACAGCGGCCAGGGTGCAAGAAAGAAAATACGGCCACGTATGTACATACAGGTAGGGTCTCAAACGCCTACTCGCGCATACATATGGCCAGGGCTCGTGTACATGGCTGGGTCGGAACGGAGAAATAGCGTCGTTGTCGTGTTCATGGGGAAGCAACGGAATGCTTCGTGTTCATGGGGAGGCAACGGAATGTGTCGTGTTCATGGGGAGGCAACGGAATGCGTCATGTTCATCGGGAGGAAATGGAACGCGTCCGAGCCAACCGGCTAGGTCAGAACAGAATGCGTGGTCGTGTTCATCGGGAGGGCTTGGACGGAACAGGCGATGGAAACGAGGCCTGTCGTACCGCAAAACGGAGGAAACGGCCTTGTGTTCGACCGGCCACGTTCGAAACGGGATCCTGTTCATTGAGAGGGGTCTGGCGTACCGCAAAACGGAGGAAACGAACCTCCTACGGTCGAAACGGGGGTCCTGTTGATTGGGAGGGGTGTGGCGTACCGCAAAACGGAGGAAACGAACTTGTGTTGGAGCGCTACGGTCAAAACGGGGGTCCTGTTGATCGGGAGGGCTGTGGCGTGCCGCAAAATGGGACTCCACGGGATACTGTTCATCTCCACCGTCGACCTCCTCCAGCCTCCACCGCGCGCTACTCCACCGGCTACTGTTCAACCACCCCTCCACGGGCACCCCTCCACCGTATGCTGTTCATCCAGCCCTCCACACCACGGGGTCCTGTTCAACCACCCCTCCACGGGGACCCCTCCACCATCTACTATTCATCCAGCCCTCCACACCACGGGGTCCTGTTCATCTAGAGGCAACGCCACCACTTACTATTCATCCACCCCCCCCCCCCCCCCCCCCCCCCCCCCCCCCCCCCCCCCCCCCCCCCCCCCCCCCCCCCCGCAACACTCACTGTTCATCCAATCGATCGGCTTCAGTTAGCAGCAGTAGCGAAGGTGTAAGTGCATCTAGTGCCACCCCTATTTGGTTTTGGAGTATTGACGACAAACCTAGTTGAGGGACTAATGTGTTTGTGAGAATTGCAGGGTAACACAGGTAGAAGTCCCTCATTGATTAGGTTTTCCTACCAGAGATGACCCCTAAAAATGTATGAAGACATTGAAGTCAAAGGTGGTATATGAAGATATTCACATTGAAGACTATGACAAGACAAGACACCACATGAAGCCTATGGAGATCGAAGACTTAGATCTTTCATAGTTCTTTTTCTTTTGTGTTGAGTCATAGGAACCACCGTACTGTTAAGTGGGGTCCAAGAGAACCAGTCAGAATGACTGAAGTGATGCCTAACCAAAAACACCTATGTCTTTGAGTGAAGACTATGAGAGCGAATCTTGTCCAGAGTCGGACAAGTCAGCTTTGCTTGTAGCCCAAGTAAAGTTGCCATGTGAGTTTGAAATCTGACCGTTGGAACACGTGTCAGTTCCTTAGTGACCCAGGGTCATTTCGGACAAATCAGGTTGGGTTGCCAAGTGGCTATAAATAGCCCACCCCCCACAACCATAAACGGTTGGCTGCTCAGATTGAGAGTACGGCTTTTGTCGTTTGAGAGCAACCCACCTCGAAGCCTTTGAGAGAGAATTCATTGCGAGGATAAAGCCCTAACCACCCAGAGCCAGAGAGAATTGGGCATCACTTAAGTCTTCTTGTCTGTGTGATCTGAAGACTTATTACACTTGAGGATTGTGCATCCTCCAGCCGGTTAGGCGTCGCGTTCTGAGCATCCAAGAGACATTGTGGATTGCCGGTGAACGAAGTCTGTGAAGGTTTGGGAGTCTACCTTGAAGACTTACCAGAGTGATTGGGCGAGGTCTGTGTGACCTTAGCTCAAGGGGAATACGGTGAGGACTGGGTGTCCTGAGCTGCGTGTTCAGGACTGGGTGTCCGGGACTGTGTGTCCTAAGGTTTAAATACCTAGCCGCCCCAACCAGACGTACAGTTGTCACGGCAACTGGAACTGGTCCAACAAATCATTGTCTTCAACGAGTCACTGGTTTCATCTTCCCTTCCCTTTACTTACTGTTGCTCCTTGTGAAGTCATTGTATGTTCGCACTATCTTTTGTCTTCACTGAGTGACTGCATGCTCTGTATGGCTTCATAATATCTTCCTACCTGATCCTTACTACATTGCTGCTATTAAGTCATTGTGCTTTCACTTCATTGAATACTTGACTATGGCTTGCCTAGTGTAGTCTACCTTCCGCTGCATGGTAATAGGTTTATTTCTATCGTTTGTCTTCATAACTTCCATGTTTTGAAGACTTTCATAAAATCACCTATTCACCCCCCCTCTAGTCGATATAACGCACTTTCAATTGGTATCAGAGCAAGGTGATCCCTTGTTCTGTGTGATTCAGTTTAACCACCTGGAGTTTTAGCTATGTCGACTGCAGGGATAATTAAAGTCTCCGCTGCGTGCCCCGTCTTCGATGGAACTGAATATCCCTACTGGAAGAATAAGATGCGCATGCATCTTGAAGCCATTGATGTCGACCTATGGTATGTCGTCGAAAATGGCGTTCCCAAGGCTGGAGAAGGTGTCACTGCTGCTGACGTCAAGAAATTTGTTCAACTGGATTCTACTGCCAAGAATATCATCTGTGGTCACCTGACCAAAGGACAGTATGGCCGTGTGAGTGCTTTGAAGACATCTAAGCTGGTCTGGGACTATCTCTCCAAGGTCAATGAAGGAACTCAACCCAGAGAGATCAGAGAATCAGTGTCCTTCGCAACCTCTTCAACCGCTTCAAGAGAAATGACAATGAGAATGTCCAGCACACTTTTGACCGACTCACTGACATCACAAATGAGCTTCAAGCCCTCGGCGCTACTGAGATCACCAAACATGAAGTCGTCAAGACACTACTGAGATCACTTGATAGTTCGTTTGACATCCTAGCCCTGATGATTCAAGAACGTCCTGATTTCAAGACACTCGATCCATCTGACATACTTGAGAGGCTCAACACACATGAGTTTCAGCTTTCTGAAAAAAGAGATATCTATGGTCCAAACTATGGGCGAACTCGTGCCTTGAAGGCAAAAGCTGTCTCCTCATCTGAAGAAGAATCTGACAGCAGTTCTGATGATCCTGAAGACATTGGAAGAGAACTTGCTATGCTTGTGAAGAAGTTCCAAAAATTCACCAAGAAGAAAGGCTTCAGAAAGTCTTCCCGATCAAGCTCAAGGAATGATGAAGCTTCTGCTCATGACTACAAGAAGAAAACATGTCACAAGTGCAAGAAACCTGGCCACTTCATCTCTGAGTGTCCACAGTGGGACAATGAGAACAAAAAGAAGAAGAAGAGCAAGGAATATGACTCTGACGACAAGAAGAAGAAGAAATACTCAAAGTCTTCGTCCAAGTCTTCCTCAAAGTCTTCATCACACAAGAAGAGCTCATCTGGCAAGGCACGTGCGTTTGTTGGCAAGGAAATGGACTCGGAGGAGGAGTCCGCTTCTGAAGAGGTTGAGGTGGAGTCTGAGGAGGAGTCCGAATCAGGCGTCGCAAGTCTGGCTACAGCATACGTTGCCAAGTCCATCTTCAATACTGAAGACAATGACCTCGTCACCGACACCGATGCAAATGACAAGGACTACTCTGCTTCTACCTACTGCTTCATGGCTCGCGGTGCCAAGGTAAACACATGCACTACTCACTATCAAACATCTAGTGACGATGACTCTGATTGTGATTCAAAACCCAGCTACAAAACACTTGCTAAAATTGCAACTGAATAGCAGAAAGCTATGGAACATATTCAAAAACTGTTAGACAGAAGCGATGATCTGTTAGGTGCTGAAATGACTCGATCTGAATCCTTAATTGAAGACATAAAAAATCTTCACGTTAAGTATCAGGAACTTGAAAGTCGTCATGAAACTCTCTCAACAACTCATGAAAAGCTTTCCTATGATTATCTTCAAAGGAAGCAAGATCTTGAGAAATTGAGAGCGGTTCATGAAGATCTTCAAAAGGAAAACGAGTCACTTCACTCCAAACAGATCAGTCCCGCTCAGGAAGGATTTGAACCACCATGTCTTAAATGCATTGAGCGTGATAATGCTACTTCTGTTGCTGAATGTTCTACTGCTACTACTATTGCAATATCTTCAACTGTTGATGTGGTAACTAACCCCTCTGCTGAGGATACCACTGCTATTGCTGATGAGAATGCTAGGTTGAAGACATTGCTTGAAACAGGGATGTACAAAAGTCTTAAAGGGCATCAGACACTATGTGATGTCCTCAAAAAGCAGATTCTGAACCGAAACCCGAGGAAAGAGGGTGTTGGGTTCGTAAGGAAAATGAATGCTGATGGCTCTTGCTGGAAACCTGAGCAGTACCCCAAAACCATGTGGGTTGCTGCAAAGGAACCTTCAGCAGACCCATCCAATCTATCTGGCTTCACACCTGTGCTAACCCCATTATCATTGATGAATCCTTTGATGCAAACTATATACTGTTTAAGAATCAGAATGGTGAAGTGTTTGCCAGGTACATTGGTACTAACTGCAGGAATGGACCGTCTATGAAGAAGATCTGGATTACGAAAAGGTGTCTGGAGAATCTTGCTGTGAATGTCATCATGACACCTCACGTGAAGAAGACAAACCTCAGACCAAAGGCTTCATACGGTCCAAAGGCTTCATACAGACAGAGGACTCACCTGAGTCGCACTAACGCAAATGTTTTGCAAGGAAACCATACTCAGGCATATGAATATGAGAGCGGTTCATCAAACCGCCATGTTCATAAGACCAAGAACTATTCTGCTTATTCTTATGAGTACTATTGTCCGCCTGCAAGACTGTTTGCTAGGGCTCCAAAGCCAAAATTCTCAGATGCTGCACTTAGACTTATTGCTTCTCAGCCACCCTTGAAGATGTGGGTGGCTAAGAAAGCTTAACTCTCTTTTGCAGGGAAAGGTCTCCAGCAGAAAACCAAAATCGTCTGACGCCATTGCTGGGGACCTTAAACATCTTGTAGGGTGCAAGATCAAATGCCCGAATGGTCTTACTATGTACTTCGTTCCTGAATCGCTTGCTACTCTCCCTATTAGTCCTAATCTGGATCTAAGCTTTCATAACCCACTGGTTCATCAAATGTTTTTGCTTCACAATGCTCTTGGTGAAGCCTATCCCCCTAACTGCACTGTAGGGTACGACACCAGTGTCTTCAGAATGGATTATTGATAGTGGGTGTACAAATCACATGACTGGCAAAAGAAGTCTTCTTATGGACTCAACCTTACGTCCATCCGACAAGAGCCACATCACATTTGCTGACACTGGTAAAAGTAATGTACTGGGTCTAGGTAGAGTTGCAATCTCAAGGGATCAACACATGGACAAAGTCATGCTTGTTGAATCCCTTGGCTTCAACTTAATGTCTGTCTCAATGCTTTGCGATTTGAACATGATCGTAATATTTGGAAAATATCGTTGCCTTGTACTAATAGAATCTGACAAGTCTCTAGTGTTTGAAGGGTATCGAAAAGATGATTTGTACGTGGTAGATTTCTCAGCAGGACCACAGCTTGCCATATGTCTTCTAGCAAAAGCTTCAGAATGCTGGCTCTGGCATCGGAGGCTTGGGCATGCTGGCATGAGGAACCTCCACACCCTTGCGAAGAAGAAGCATGTCATAGGCATCGAGGGCGTCAAGTTCAAGAAAGACCACTTATGCGGTGCCTGTGAAGCAGGGAAGATGACGAGGGCCAAACATCCTTCAAAGACAATCATGACCACTACTCGACCCTTCGAACTGCTTCACATGGATCTTTTCGGTCCCACTCATTACTCAACTCTTACTACTACTGCATGCCTCTATGGCTTCGTTATTGTTGATGATTATTCTCGTTACACATGGGTGCACATAATCCTCTACAAGACTGAAGTGCAGGATGTCTTCAGACGCTTCGCCAATCGAGCTATGAACAATTATGGCGCCAAGATAAAGCACATCAGAAGTGACAATGGCACTGAATTCAAGAACACTGGCGTTGATACATATCTTGATACCTTGGGCATCACACATGAATTCTCAGCCCCGTACACGCCACAGCAGAATGGCGTCGTCGAACGCAAGAACAGAACACTCATTGAGATGGCCAGAACGATGCTAGATGAATACAAGACCCCAATAAAATTCTGGCCTGAAGCCATTGATACTGCATGCCATACAATCAATCGTGTTTATCTTCACAAGCTTCTGAACAAGACATCTTATGAGCTCCTTACTGGCAAGAAGCCAAATGTCAGTTACTTCAGAGTATTTGGCGCAAGGTGCTGGATCAAGGACCCACATCACACCTCAAAGTTTGCACCAAAAGCACATGAGGGTTTTATGCTTGGATATGGAAAGGATTCGCACTCCTACAGAGTCTTCAATCTCTTTCATTACAAAGTGGTTGAAACAGTGAATGTGCGGTTCGATGAGACCAATGGTTCACAAAGAGAGCAACTGCCAAATGTGCTAGATGAAGTTCCATCCAATGAATCAATCAAGCTAATGGGAACTGGAGAAATTATACCTTCTGAAGCTCATCCTGAAGAAGAACTTATCATCTCAGCACCTGATCAACATGAAGACAATGCTCAGCCTGAAGACATTCCTTCTAACAACGACAATGATCAGCAAGAGCAAAGTCTTCGCCCTATACATCCTCGCGTTGCCAATGAAGTGCAGATTGAAAGAATAATTGATAGCATCAATGCACCCGGTCCACTCACTCGTTCAAGGGCAACTCAGCTAGCAAATTTCTGTGGGCACTTCGCATTCGTCTCAATAACAGAACCCAAGAAAGTTGAAGAAGCCTTCATGGAACCTGAATGGATTCAAGCTATGCAAGAAGAGCTTCAACAGTTTGAGCTGAATAATGTATGGGAACTAGTTAAGCATCCTGATCCACGGAAGCACAATATAATAGGCACCAAATGGATATACCGCAACAAGCAATATGAGCATGGTCAAGTTGTCAGAAACAAAGCTCGTCTCGTTGCTCAAGGATATACTCAAGTGGAAGGCATTGACTTCGATGAAACATTTGCTCCTGTGGCTAGACTTGAAGCCATACGCATACTGCTGGCCTATGAAAATCATCACAACATACTTCTATATCAAATGGATGTGAAGAGTGCTTTTCTCAATGGCAAGGTTGAAGAAGAAGTGTATGTTGCACAACCGCCTGGCTTTGAAGATCCAAAACATCCTGACATGGTATACAAGCTCAACAAGGCACTGTATGGCCTCAAACAAGCCCCTCGGGCCTGGTATGACACACTCAAATACTTCCTGAAGAGCAAAGGCTTCATACCTGGTTCCCTAGACCCCACTCTCTTCACGAAGACATATGATGGTGAACTGTTTGTGTGCCAAATATATATGGATGACATTATCTTCGGCTGCACCAATCAGAAGTACAGTGAAGAGTTTGAATATATGATGCAAGAGCAATATCAGATGTCCATGATGGGAGAGCTGAAGTTCTTCCTCGGTCTTCAAATAAGACAACAACGCAACGGCATATTCATATCTCAAGAGAAATATCTCAAAGATTGCCTGAAGAAGTTCGGTATGCAAGACTGCAAAGGCTTCACAACACCAATGCCAGCCAAACATTATCTGGGTCCCGACGACAATGGTAAAGAGTTCGATCAAAAGGTATACCGCTCCATGATTGGTTTTTTACTTTATCTATGTGCATCTAGGCCAGATATTATGCTTGGTGTTTGCATGTGTGCTCGATTTCAAGCGGCACCAAAGGAGTCGCATCACTTAGATGTGAAGCGAATTCTTCGATATTTGGCTCACACCACAACTCTAGGATTATGGTATCCAAAGGGCTCAGAGTTTGATCTGGTTGGATTCTCGGATGCTGATTATGCTGGTGACAAAGCTGATCGCAAGTCTACATTAGGCGCATGTCACTTTCTGGGACGATCACTTGTATGTTGGTCTTCAAAGAAGCAGAACTGTGTATCTCTCTCCACTGCTGAATCTGAATACATTGCTGCTGGATCTTGCTGCGCTCAGCTTCTGTGGATGAAGCAAACACTCAAGGACTATGGCATTCATCTGAAGCAAGTTCCACTTTACTGCGACAACGAAAGCGCCATCAAGATCGCCAACAACCCAGTTCAGCACTCAAAGACAAAGCACGTTGAAATTCGTCATCACTTTCTCAAAGATCATGTTGTGAAGGAAGATATTGATATCATACACGTCAACACTGAAGAGCAATTGGCAGATATCTTCACCAAGCCCTTGGATGAGAAGAGATTTTGCAAGTTACGGTGTGAGCTAAATATCCTGGAATCCTCAAATGTCCTGTGATCAGGCACACATCCTAACACTTATGCATATTGATGACTTAGATGTGCAACACACGAAGTAAAGTATATCTTCAATCAATGAAGACATACATTCTAAGTGTGAATACATTAATGTGGAATTTGACTTCGGAGCGCCACGATAATTGTGCGCCGTGTCTGGGTCTAATACTTCCTATACGGTGGGTAACGCCACCACCAAATGTTCTATTTTGAAGTGTTTCACTCATGGCGTTACCTTGCAATGTCTTCACATTTGGTTTGGCTTCGATCTCAACATATCTTCATGATCTTCACTATGTTAATTATATATATATATATTAGTGTTCTGTCCTCTACAGCATTCACTTATAGCTATGTCTTCATTGTTGAATCTTTTGAACTAAGTGAATGTGATCGGACCCTAACCTCTCTATGCTTTCTATCTCAAATTATATCTCTCCAAATCATATGCATTCTATTGAAACTGTCGAATGTCTTCTCTGCGTCCTTATCAGTAGAAGATACAGAGATAACCATTAAGTCCGTTTTCAATGCTCATTCCTCCACATGAAACCCGGAGAAGTAGGAACGACCACCCGACAATCAAGGCGTGCGTGGGACGTGGAACAAACCCCAAAATTCCGCATAATGGCCACGTGTTCCTCAGATGTGAATCGCCAGGGGCACCTGTGTAATAGCGCAGTGCCGCCCATGTACCTATAAATACACACTTCGCAGCGGTCATTATCTCTTCTTCCACTCTCGCACGAACCCTAGCGCCACCGCTAGCCCTCGATGACGCCGGCGACGAAGCACTTCGCTGCCGCGACCTCTCCGACACCGTCTTCACGCCGACCGCGGACATCGTCCTCTCCGCCGTCGCCGTAGGTGTCCTCCGTCGCCAAGTTAGGGCACGGAAGATCGAACTGCTCGGCCTCATCTTCCACTTTGTCTAGCAGTTCTTAGTGTGGTAAATAAAACTTCCTTTTTACATCACCGTTGATCCTATGGATTTGTCACTTTCTACCACAAGCAGTTTCTATTCACACAAGTTAGATCTCTCCCATACTGCATCTCATAACATGCCTAGTATATTCACTTATGCTTCACAAAGTAGTTAGATTCCTCACTTGTACTGATCTGTGGATTCGTACAAATCTGGAACCAACTCCTTATCTATGAGTGAATGTCTTCGCAAAATGAGGTCAATGTCGTCTAAACTGATTTATCTTCAAAATCTTCTGAGAATGCATATGACCTCTTCCCCTTCCCTCGCACCTTAATGCTGTCACAGGTACATGTCCGTGGGAGAATCCTTTGGTTCTCATAGTCTGCATTCATTTGCAAAATTCTTACAGCATCACATTAATTCTCCCGAAGCCAGTTTCTGTTGGTCCAGCAAGCGAAAACCTTTGAAGCCTTTGAACGTGTTGAAGCCTTTCAAGTTAAAGTTTATGGCTTCAGAGAAAGCAGCAAGGAAGGGTGGCAGAAAGCGTCATGGAGAAACATTCAGAGATCTGCCAGATGAACTCTCGGAACTATACAAGACAGATCCTGAGGAGGATTACAATCAGCGCAAGACCCGAATCCAATGGATTCGAAGATATTGGGCAGAACAATGGTTCAAATACCGATTTGTAACCCAAGAATATGCTGAGAAAAATGCCATCAAGAGACCGTGGGGAGACATCCAATACAAGAATCTTCTACCCAGGTCCAGAGATGAAGCCATTGCTCAATGCTTCTATCCCTGCATGGTCCGTGGGCCACAGCCAGCTGATGCACACCCATCGTCACTACTATGGTGTCGTGACGACAATCTGTTCAAGCGCAACTTCCAGTTTGCCCAGAACTCAGCGAAGCAGAACAAGAAGACTTTGGGGCTAGACTTCAACCCTGGTCCCTCGGCACCAAGGGCAGATGGCACACGAGATGCAGAACCAAATGTCATCCGTCCTTTCTCCAACCTTGAAGGCCTCATCACCCGCATCTTAGTTCAAGGGACTGCAGTGAATGAGCCTGCAGCTGACGCTGAATCAGAAGAAGCTCCTGCAGCGCCGAAGACAAAGAAGATGAAGAAGCCTAAAGCTTCAAAGCCTGCCCCCTCACCAAAAATCTCAAGGGCGAAGCCACTGGCAACTGCACCTCCTGAAGACAGTGTGCAGTCCGAAGACTTATCTCGCATCTCCAAGCCCTAGAAAGTCAAGATGCCTCTGCCTCACACCGGACAAGAGCTAACTGCTACTGCCATTCTGTGCAATGACGACATTGATCTGTCAAGTGATGAAGATCTAGCAGATGACGCTCTTGAGCAACTCATCAAGAGCAAAGAAGAAGTAGAAATCTTCAATGATCTGCCTCTCTTTGATGTGACCATCATCCACAACTTCATTGACGAGTGGTTTGACACACCAAACATCAGCTTTGAAGATCTGCAGCTACCAATTGGCCTCAGTGTCGCCTTCCAAGGCACCATTGCTTCAGAACTCACTATTGCCCAGCGCATTGTTGAACTGAAGCAAAAGATTGACTATGAAAAGGCTCAGTTCAAGAAGCATATGGCCAAGCTCAGCGTGCAGGAAGTGAAGAACTTCAAGAGTATGATGCACGAGCTCAAGGAAGCCTTTGTAAAGAAACGTGCAGAAGCTCAGGGTTCGCGTGAGCGCATGAAGACTCTGGCTGACAGATGTGTGCAAGCCTACAATGAGGCTGAGAAGCGCAAGGCCCTTGGGCGTCCTGGCATCGACCCCAGGATGGCCGCAAAGAAGAAGAAGAAACCTGCTACGGCTGAACCTGACGCACCAAGGCAGGAAGTAGTTCCTATTGTCTTCACAACTAAAATGACTGGCTCGAAGCCAAAAAGCCGGTCAACAGCTTCCGAGCTCAAGAAGACAAGGACTGCTGAGGCTGAAGCCAGAAAGAGGAAACATTCTGAAGCCTCTCCAACTGCCCCCTCCAAGAAGAAGAGGAAGACCAAGAAAGATCGGGCAGCTCTCACAGAGCCCTTGATAGTTGAACCCATTTCTATGGTCTATCCTGAAGCTGAACGCCATGAACGCCAACTGACTATCCATGAGCCTGCTTCCACAGAGGCTCATGAAGCTGAAGACTTTCCAGCAGCTGATCCCATCGCTGCTGAAGACATTGGTCAACATGACAATGTAAAAGATGGTGCAGTCCTTCCTCAGAACAGCGAACTCATCAACATTGGTCGTCCACTGACGCCAATTGCACAGGATGCTTCATGGGCAGATCGCCCACAAGAGGAAGAAGACTATGAGGCCCAACCCACTCCAACTCCACAGGCGTCGCCCGCGTTGCGCAGGCTTCGCAAAGGTCCAAGGCCTCAAGTCTCTGCTGAAGACAATCCGGCTGCATCAGCCGCGGAAGATGAAGTCCCACAAGTTGCCACTCCACTGTCCCACCAAGAAGCAGTTCTCAAGGAAAACGTGCTTGAAAATCTTGCGGTTGCCACAACCACCAATGAAGCTAATGTGGAGCCCTCCCCAACGGAAAAAGAAGACAGCGAAGCCACTGATCCCGTCACTTCTGTTCCTGAGTCTGCTGTCGGTCCACAGTTCGACTATCATGTTGAGCACAGGCCTCAGGTACAGAAGCCAATCCCAAGATTGCCAAGGTTCCCAGGTCCTGCATCAGCACCTGGCTCCTTCAATATCAATGGCTTCAGGGCAGACAACACATTCTTCGATAGCTCCAGGAACCCCTACTCAAGGGAAAGGATATCATCTGATCGGTTCTGGAGCTATCCTCAGCGAAGCTATTACTCATGCATTCTTTACAACCAAGGTCGCATCTTCCCACACAAGCGCCTTGACATTGAAGCCATAGCTGGTCTGCCTTGTCTGGAAGAAGCTTTGGATTGCTTCAAGGAAGTTGGACTGCTGCCATTCGTTACTGACCAAGAGCATTGGAATGAAGAGCTGTTGCTCCAATTCTATGCCACACTTCACATCCGCGGGTACAGCAGAGATCCGAAGACTTGGGTCCTGGAGTGGATGACCGGAAATGTTCATCATGAAGCCAATGCATTTGACATCATTGAGCTCACTGGTTTGCCCACTCCTGGCGATCTCTACGAGCATGGCTGTCAGCTGCATAGTGAAGCTATTGAGAGCATCTTTAAGAGGCCGGAACCTGATATGAGTCAGATGCTCAGCATGATGAAGCCATTGCCCCAAGATGCTGCTTATCCAACAGAGTTCTTCGTTGAAGACCTTGAGTATCTGCCACGAACCATCTATCACATCATCAGGCGAACTCTCTGGCCCATCAAAGGGCACTCTCCAAATGCCAAGCTTGAGGGTGCAATGAAGACTTTGGTCTTCTATATTCTTCATGGAAAATGCTTCAATGCATAGGACGTATTCATCCGCCAACTTGTTGCCTCGGGCTCTGATCTGTTTGGCTTGAAGTTCTACGCCCCATGGGTAATGCGGCTAATTAAACTTCACTCCGATATCTCATATCAGCCATCTGCTCGCAATCATAGGATTTTTCTGCCTGATATGGATATCTCTACTGAAGCCATCTATCCTGAGCCTGCAAAGGAACCTCTAAGTCTTCAGAATGCAGAGCATCAGAGTTTCTCACAGAACATTAAAGGAGTTGAAGCAGTCACTGGGTGTATCCTTGAAGGAAATATGCCCTAGAGGCAATAATAAATTTATTATTTATTTCCTTATATCATGATAAATGTTTATTATTCATGCTAGAATTGTATTAACCGGAAACATAATACATGTGTGAATACATAGACAAACTTAGTGTCACTAGTATGCCTCTACTTGACTAGCTCGTTAATCAAAGATGGTTATGTTTCCTAACCTTGAACAAGGTGTTGTTATTTGATTAACGAGGTCACATCATAAGTTGAATGATCTGATTGACATGACCCATTTCATTAGCTTAGCACCCGATCGTTTAGTATGTTGCTATTGCTTTCTTCATGACTTATACATGTTCCTACGACTATGAGATTATGCAACTCCCGTTTACCAGAGGAACACTTTGTGTGCTACCAAACGTCACAACGTAACTGGGTGATTATAAAGGAGCTCTACAGGTGTCTCCAAAGGTAGATGTTGGGTTGGCGTATTTCGAGATTAGGATTTGTCACTCCGATTGTCGGAGAGGTATCTCTAGGCCCTCTCGGTAATGCACATCACATAAGCCTTGCAAGCATTGCAACTAATGAGTTAGTTGCGAGATGATGTATTACGGAACGAGTAAAGAGACTTGCCGGTAATGAGATTGAACTAGGGATTGGATACCGACGATCGAATCTCGGGCAAGTAACATACCGATGACAAAGGGAACAACGTATGTTGTTATGCGGTCTGACCGATAAAGATCTTCGTAGAATATGTAGGAGCCAATATGGGCATCCAGGTCCCGCTATTGGTTATTTACCGGAGACGTGTCTCGGTCATGTCTACATCGTTCTCGAACCGTAGGGTCCGCACGCTTAACGTTACGATGACAGTTATTATGAGTTTATGCATTTTGATGTACCGAAGTTAGTTCGGAGTCCCGGATGTGATCACGGACATGACGAGGAGTCTCGAAATTGTCGAGACATAAAGATTGATATATTGGAAGCCTATGTTTGGATATCGGAAGTGTTTCGGGTGAAATCGAGATTTTACCGGAGTACCGGGAGGTTACCGGAACCCCCCGGGAGCTATATGGGCCTTAGTGGGCTTTAGTGGAAAGGAGAAAGGGGCAGCCCAAGGGGGGCCGTGTGCCTCCCCCCTCCCCTAGTCCTATTAGGACAAGGAGAGGTGGCCGGCCAACCTCTCTCTCTTTCCCCCTCGGGGAATCCTATTCCAACTAGGATTGGGGGGAGTCCTACTCCCGGTAGGAGTAGGACTCCTCCTGCGCCCTCCTCCTGGCCGGCCGCCCCCTCCCCCTTGGATCCTTTATATACGGGGGCAGGGGGCACCTCTAAACACACAAGTTGATCATTGAGATCGTTCCTCAGCCGTGTGCGGTGCCCCCTGCCACCATATTCCACCTCGATCATATTGTAGCGGTGCTTAGGTGAAGCCCTGCGACAGTAGAACATCAAGATCGTCACCACGCCGTCGTGCTGACGGAACTCCTCCCCGACGCTTTGCTGGATCGGAGCCCGAGATCGTCATCGAGCTGTACGTGTGGTAAGAACTCGGAGGTGCCGGAGTAACGGTGCTTGGATCCGTCGGATCGGGAAGATGTACGACTACTTACTCTACGTTGCGTCAACGCTTCCGCAGTCGGTCTGCGTGGGTACGTAGACAACACTCTCCCCTCTCGTTGCTATGCATCACCATGATCTTGCGTGTGCGTAGGAAATTTTTTGAAATTACTGTGTTCCCCAACAATCCTTTGGCTGGCACTACACGTGCACCACACCATGCATCTACTGAAGCCACTGATAGTGCAACTGCTCCAAGACCCAAGAAGCGCACTCGTGTTCTCAATGACCGAGAGCTTCTTGTGGCTCTTCATCAGAAACAGGATAGGCATCATGACTGGCTGAAGCGTCAGATGAAAAGCCTCTTGGTGGAAGTTAATCGCATTCACAATCTTGCCACCAAGAATGCTTTCGTTGCCCATGAAACCTGTCGCCGTACATGGAAAGGGCTAACGATGATGTGTTCTGAAGATGATCTCCAAGAGGATGGCTTCACTGAGCGATTCAAGTTTGACTCCACACCTCCTCGAAGAGCTGTGCTGCTAGGAACTCCATCCCTTGAAGACTCTGAGTTCTCTTCATCTACTGCAATAGTGACTGCCAGAGTTATCGAGGATGAAGATGATGCTACTTCACCACCACCTCCTTCAGCACACGTCAACTCTGCTCCAAGCTCTTCAGCACCGCCAAACACCACCAACGACCCTGCTACTTCACCTACTTCGCCTGGGAACGAGTAGATGCTCTATGTCTTCAAACCTTTTTGGTCCTTACTGACAAAAGGGGGAGAAGCATATGAGGTTGATAGTCTTCAAGCGGGTCCATATGGGCGGGTGCTTTATATTTTGCTTCGTGCTTACAACTCTCGTTTTGCTACATTTGGTTCTTTGAGTTGTAACACTTAAACTCGATGGTCGTCTGCTACTTATCTGCCACTTTGTTTTGCGATGATAAATTCCGCATGTGCGACAATAAATTCCGCACTTAGATCATTCTGCAGACGTCCATTTTCCATTATGCATGTCATTATCTTCATATACTTTCACATGCATTGTGGATTGTCATCATAAGTTGAAGTGGATCTCCACAAGTACAACCTGCCATGTGCATTTGCATTCCAAAAGCAAATTACCTATATGCACATCTTCAGGGGGAGCCCTTGCAACTTATGAAGACAATTCCTTATCCTTTACAATTTCACAGATTATATTCCCCGTTGAAAACTTCAACTAATTTGTCATCAATCACCAAAAAGGGGGAGATTGTAAGTGCATCTAGTGCCACCCCTAGTTGGTTTTGGAGTATTGACGACAAACCTAGTTGAGGGACTAATGTGTTTGTGAGAATTGCAGGATAACACAGGTAGAAGTCCCTCATTGATTTGGTTTTCCTACCAGAGATGACCCCTAAAAATGTATGAAGACATTGAAGTCAAAGGTGGTATATGAAGATATTCACATTGAAGACTATGACAAGAGAAGACACCACATGAAGCCTATGGAGCTCGAAGACTTAGATCTTTCGTAGTTCTTTTTCTTTTGTGTTGAGTCATAGGAACCACCGTACTGTTAAGTGGGGTCCAAGAGAACCAGTCAGAATGACTAAAGTGATGCCTAACCAAAAACACCTATGTCTTCGACTGAAGACTATGAGAGCGAATCTTGTCCAGAGTCGGACAAATCATCTTTGCTTGTAGCCCAAGTAAAGTTGCCGTGTGAGTTTGAAATCTGACCGTTGGAACACGTGTCAATTCCTTAGTGACCCAGGGTCATTTCGGACAAATCAGGTCGGGTTGCCAAGTGGCTATAAATAGCCCACCCCCACAACCATAAACAGTTGGCTGCTCAGATTGAGAGTACGGCTTTTGTCGTTTGAGAGCAACCCACCTCGAAGCCTTTGAGAGAGAATTCCTTGCGAGGATAAATCCCTAACCACCAAGAGCCAGAGAGAATTGGGCATCACTTAAGTCTTCTTGTCTGTGTGATATGAAGACTTATTACACTTGAGGACTGTGCATCCTCCAGCCGGTTAGGCGTCGCGTTCTGAGCATCCAAGAGACATTGTGGATTGCCGGTGAACAAAGTCTGTGAAGGTTTGGGAGTCTACCTTGAAGACTTACCAGAGTGATTGGGCGAGGTCTGTGTGACCTTAGCTCAAGGGGAATACGGTGAGGACTGGGTGTCCTGAGCTGCGTGTTCAGGACTGGGTGTCCGGGACTGTGTGTCCTAAGGTTTAAATACCTAGCCGCCCCAACCAGACGTACAGTTGTCACAGCAACTGGAACCGGTCCAACAAATCATTGTCTTCAACGAGTCACTGGTTTCATCTTCCCTTCCCTTTACTTACTGTTGCTCCTTGTGAATTCATTGTATGTTCGCACTATCTTTTGTCTTCACTGAGTGACTGCATGCTCTGTATGGCTTCATAATATCTTCCTACCTGATCCTTACTACATTGCTGCTATTAAGTCATTGTGCTTTCACTGATGGGGAACGTAGCAGAAATTCAAAATTTTCCTACGTGTCACCAAGATCTATCTATGGAGAGACCAGCAACGAGGGGAAGGAGAGTGCATCTACATACCCTTGTAGATCGCTAAGCGGAAGCGTTCCAGTGAACGGGGTCGATGGAGTCGTACTCGTCGTGATCCAAATCACCGATGATCAAGTGCCGAACGCACGGCACCTCCGCGTTCAACACACGTATAGCCCGGTGACGTCTCCCACGCCTTGATCCAGCAAGGAGAGAGGGAGAGGTTGAGGAAAACTCCATCCAGCAGCAGCACAACGGCGTGGTGGTGGTGGAGGAGCGTGGCAATCCTGCAGGGCTTCGCCAAGCACCACGGGAGAGGAGAAGGACTTAGGAGAGAGGGAGGGGCTGCACCAAAGGCATAAGGGGTGTCTCAAGAGGCCCTCCTACCCTCACTATATATAGGGAGCCCAAGGGGGGGGGTGCGCCAGCCCTAGGAGATCCAATCTCCTAGGGGGCGGCGGCCAGGGGAGGTTTCCCTCCCCCCCCCAAGGCACCTAGGAGGTGCCTTCCCTCCTTGGGACTCTTCCTTAGGGTTCCCCCTTCACCCTAGGCGCATGGGCCATAAGGGAAGTGGCGCCCCAGCCCACTTTGGGCTGGATCCCTTCCCACTTCAGCCCATGGGGCCCTCCGGGATAGGTGGCCCCACCCGGTGGGCCCTCGGGACCCTTCCGGTGGTCCCGGTACAATACCGGTGACCCCGAAACTTGTCCCGGTGGCCGAAATAGGACTTCCTATATATAAATCTTTACCTCCGGACCATTCCAGAACTCCTCGTGACGTCTGGGATCTCATCCGGGACTCCGAACAACATTCGGTAACCACATACAAGCTTCTTTATAACCCTAGCGTTATCGAACCTTAAGTGTGTAGACTCTACGGGTTCGGGAGACATGCAGACATGACCGAGACGTTCTCCGGTCAATAACCAACAGCGGGATCTAGATACCCATGTTGGCTCCCACATGTTCCACGATGATCTCATCGGATGAACCACGATGTCAAGGACTTAATCAATCCCGTATACAATTCCCTTTGTCTAGCGGTACGATACTTGCCCGAGATTCGATCGTCGGTATCCCGATACCTTGTTCAATCTCGTTACCGGCAAGTCTCTTTTACTCGTTCCGTAACACATCATCCCGTGATCAACTCCTTGATCACATTGTGCACATTATGATGATGTCCTACCGAGTGGGCCCAGAGATACCTCTCCGTTTACACGGAGTGACAAATCCCAGTCTCGATTCGTGCCAACCCAACAGACACTTACGGAGATACCTGTAGTGTACCTTTATAGTCACCCAGTTACGTTGTGACGTTTGGTACACCCAAAGCATTCTTATGGTAACCGGGAGTTGCACAATCTCATGGTCTAAGGAAATGATACTTGACATTAGAAAAGCTTTAGCATACGAACTACATGATCTTGTGCTAGGCTTAGGATTGGGTCTTGTCCATCACATCATTCTCCTAATGATGTGATCCCATTATCAACGACATCCAATGTCCATGGTCAGGAAACCGTAACCATCTATTGATCAACGAGCTAGTCAACTAGAGGCTTACTAGGGACATGGTGTTGTCTATGTATCCACACATGTATCTGAGTTTCCTATCAATACAATTCTAGCATGGATAATAAACGATTATCATGAACAAGGAAATATAATAATAACTAATTTATTATTGACTCTAGGGCATATTTCCAACATTCACTTCATAGAATACTTGACTATGGCTTGTCTAGTGTAGTCTACCTTCCGCTGCATGGTAATAGGTTTATTTCTATCGTTTGTCTTCATAACTTCCACGTTTTGAAGACTTTCATAAAATCACCTATTCACCCCCCCCTCTAGTCGATATAACGCACTTTCAGAAGGAATTGCTCGATCGGGTTCAATTAAGAGCCATCGATCGATCGCTCGGGTTCAGTAACGCGTAGCCTGCAGTGCAATCGCTCGGTTCAGTTAGAGCCCAATGCCTCGCTCGGGTTCAGTTAGAGCCAACGCCTCGCACACACGCGCGTACGTGTACGAGCGAAACGCGCATCGCTCGGCCCCCGACCTCCCACCGTAACCGGGAACTCCCCAAAATTTTCCTCCCCCTCGCTTCTACCACGGGTTTTTCTGTCATGGACGGCCCAAAGAATGTCATGCAGCTGCGTCTCCGGCCCGCCCAGGACGAAAAGCCCATTTTCTGTCATGTTTTTTTGTCATAGAAGTAGGAGCCCACCACATCTATGATGATACCGGGTTTTGTCGCAATTATCGTCATAGAAGTGTCATATGTATGACAGAAAAAATTTCGTTCGGCCCAAAATGTCACGGATGTGTCTTTTTTTTGTAGTGCATAAGCATCGCATCCCCAAACTTTCAGAAACAAGGGCTTAGGTGTCTTTCCAAACCATAATTCATACGGTGTCGTCTCAACGGATTTCGACGGAGCCCTATTTAAAGTGAATGCGGCAATCTCTAAAGCATAACCCTAAAATGATAGCAGTAGATCGGTAAGAGACATCATAGATCACACCATATCCAATAGAGTGCGATTACGATGTTCGGACACACCATTACACTGAGGTGTTCCAGGCGGCGTGAGTTGTGAAACAATTCCACATTTCCTTAAGTGCGTGCCAAACTCGTGACTCAAATATTCCCCTCCACGATCTGATCGTAAGAACTTTATTTTCCTGTCACGTTGATTCTCTACGTCACTCTGAAATTCCTTGAACTTTTCAAAGGTCTCGGACTTGTGTTTCATTAAGTAGACATACCCATATCTACTTAAGTCATCAGTGAGGGTGAGAACATAACGATAGCCACCGCGAGCCTCAACACTAATTGGACCGCACACATCAGTATGTATGATTTCCAATAAATTGGTTGCTCGCTCCATTGTTCCGGAGAATGGAGTCTTGGTCATTTCTCCCATGAGGCATGGTTCACACGTGTCAAATGATTCATAATCAACAGACTCCAAAAGTCCATCTGCATGGAGTTTCTTCATGCGTTTGACACCAATGTGACCAAGGCGACAGTGCCACAAGTATGTGGGACTATCATTACCAACCTTACATCTTTTGGCATTCATACTATGAATATGTGTAACATCACGTTTGAGATTCAATAAAAAAACATTGACCAGCGGGGCATGACCATGAAACATATATCTCATATAAATAGAACAACCATTATTCTTGGATTTAAATGAGTAGCCATCTTACATTAAACGATATCCTGATACAATGTTCATGCTTAAAGCCGGTACTAAATAACAAGTATTGATGTTTAAAACTAATCCCGAAGATAGATGTAGAGGTAGCATGCTGATGGCGATCACATCGACCTTGGAACCATTCCCCACGCGCATCGTCACCTCGTCCTTTGCCAGTCTCCGCTTATTCCGCAGCTCCTGTTTTGAGTTACAAATATGAGCAACCGCACCGGTATCAAATACCCAGGAGCTACTACGAGTGCTGGTAAGGTACACATCAAGAACATGTATATCATATATACCTTTGGTGTTGCCGGCCTTCTTACTCGCTAAGTACTTGGGGCAGTTCCGCTTCCAGTGACCATTTCCCTTGCAATAAAAGCACTCAGTCTCAGGCTTGGGTCCATTCTTTGGCTTCTTCCCGGCAACTGGCTTACCGGGTGCGGCAATTCCCTTGTTGTCCTTCTTGAAGTTCTTCTTACCCTTGCCTTTCTTGAAACTAGTGGTCTTATTCACCATCAACACTTGATGTTCCTTTTTGATCTCCACCTCTGCTGATTTCAGCATTAAATATAACTCAGGAATGGACTTCTCCATCCCTTGCATATTGTAGTTCATCACAAAGCTCTTGTAGCTAGGTGGAAGCGACTGGAGGATCTTGTCAATGACCGAGTCATCTGGAAGATTAACTCTCAGCTGAGACAAGCGGTTGTGCAACCCAGACATTTTGAGTATATGCTCGCTCACAGAACTGTTTTCCTCCATCTTACAACTGTAGAACTTGTCAGAGACTTCATATCTCTCGACTTGGGCATGAGCTTGGAAAACCATTTTCAGCTCTTGGAACATCTCATATGCTCCGTGCTACTCAAAACGCTTTTGGAGCCCTGATTCTAAGCTGTAAAGCATGCCGCACTGAACCAGGGAGTAATCATCACCACGCGACTGCCAGGTGTTCATAACATCTTGAGTTGCTGGGAAAATGGTTGCTTCACCTAGCGGTGCTTCAAGGACATATGCTTTCTTGGCAGCTATGAGGATGATCCTCAAGTTACGGACCCAATCCGTATAGTTTCTACCATCGTCTTTCAGCTTGGTTTTCTCTAGGAACGCGTTGAAGTTGAGGGTAACATTGGTGTGGTCCATTAGATCTACAGGATAGATTGTAAAGACAACTTTAGACTAAGTTCATGATAATTAAGTTCATCTAATCAAATTTTAATGAACTCCCACTTAGATAGACATCCCTCTATTCATCTAAGTGATGCATGATCCGAATCGACTAGGCCATGTCCGATCAGACTAGTCATCAATGGTGAACATCTCCATGTTGATCGCATCTACTATACGACTCATGTTTGACCTTTTGGTCTCTTGTGTTCCGAGGCCATGTATGTAGATGCTAGGCTCGTCAAGTCAACCTAAGTGTTTCGCATGTGTAAATCTGGCTTACACCCGTTGTATGTGAACGTTAGAATCTATCACACCCGATCATCACGTGGTGCTTTGAAACAACGATCCTTTGCAATGGTGCACAGTTAGGGGAAACACTTCCTTGAAATTTTGTGAGGGGTCATCTTATTTATGCTACCGCCGTTCTAAGCAAATAAGATGCAAACATGATAAACATCACATGCAAATCATAAAGTGACATGATATGGCCAATATCATCTTGCGCCTTTTGATCTCCATCTTCGAGGCGCGACATGATCACCTTCATCACCGGCATAACACCATGATCTCCGTCATCATGATCACCATCATCGTGTCTTCATGAAGTTGTCTCGCCAACTATTACTTCTACTACTATGGCTAACGTTTAGCAATAAAGTAAAGTAATTACATGGCGTTTTTCATTGACACGCAGGTCACACAATAAATTAAGACAACTCCTATGGCTCCTGCCGGTTGTCATACTCATCGACATGCAAGTCGTGAATCCTATTACAAGAACATGATCAATCTCATACATCACATATATATAATTCATCACATCCTTTTGGCCATATCACATCACATAGCATACCCTGCAAAAACAAGTTAGACGTCCTCTAATTATTGTTGCATGTTTTACGTGGCTGCTATGGGTTTCTAGCAAGAACGTTTCTTACCTACGCAAAAGCCACAACGGTGATATGCCAATTTCTATTTACCCTTCATAAGGACCCTCTTCATCGAATTCGATCTGACTAAAGTGGGAGAGACAGACACCCGCTAGCCACCTTATGCATCAAGTGCATGTCTGTCGGTGGAACCAGTCTCACGTAAGCGTACGTGTAAGGTCGGTCCAGGCCGCTTCATCCCACAATGCCGCCGAATCAAGATAAGATGATTAACGGTAAGCAAATCGACCAAATCATCGTTCACAACTACTTTGTGTTCTACTCGTGCAAAGAATCTACGCATAGACCTAGTTCTGATACCACTGTTGGGGATCATAGTAATAATTCAAAATTTTCCTACATGTCACCAAGATCAATCTAGGATATGCTAGCAACGAGAGAGAGAGGGAGTGCATCTTCATACCCTTGAAGATCGCTAAGCGAAAGCGTTACAAGAACGTGGTTGATGGAGTCGTACTCGCGGCAATTCAAATTGCGAAAGATCCGATCTAGCGCTGAATGGACGACGCCTCCACGTCCAACACACATAAAACCCAGGGACGTCTCCTCCTTCTTGATCTAGCAAGGGGAGAGGAGAAGTTGAGGGAGAACTCCAGCAGCACGACGGCGTGGTGAGGGAGGAGCTCGTGGTTCTCCGGCAGGGCTTTGCCAAGCACTACGGAAGAGGAGGAGTTGGAGAGGGGGAACAGGGGAAGGGTATGGCTGCCCTCCCACCCCTAACGATATATAGGGGGAAGGGGAGAGGGGAGGTGCCCTAGGGTTTCCCCTAGGGGGCGGCGGCTAGGGCAGATTGGATCTCCCTGGGGAAACCCTAGGGAGACTTGCCCCCGAAGCCAAGCAGGTGGAGGCTTGCCTCCCAAGCCAGGTGGAGGCGCACCATCTCCCTAAGTAACATGGGAAAAGGGTGTGGGGGCGCACAGCCCCTTAGTGGGCTGGTTTGCCCCCTCCCTTGTCCCATGAGGCCCTACAACACTTGTCGGGGCTCCCGATACACCTTTCGGTCATGTTGGCCATACCCTGGCACCCCCGGAACACTTCCGAACTCCAATACCCTTCGTCCAATATATCGATCTTCATCTCCGGACCATTCCGGAACTCATTGTGATGTCCGGGATCTCATCCGGGACTCCGAACTACCTTCGGTAACCACATATTATTCCCGTTACAACTCTAGTGTCACCGAACCTTAAGTGTGTAGACCCTACGGGTTCGAGAACAATGCAGACATGACCGAGACACCTCTTCGGCCAATAACCAATAGCGGTATCTGGATACCTATATTGGCTCCCACATGTTCCACGGTGATCTCATCGGATGAACCACGATGTTGGGGATTCAAATCAATCCCATATACAATTCCCTTTGTCTATTGGTATGTTACTTGCCTGAGATTCGATCGTTGGTATCCCCATACCTTGTTGAATCTTGTTACCGGCAAGTCTCTTTACTCGTTCCACAATGCATGATCCCGTGACTAACTCTTTAGTCAAACTGAGCTCATTATGATGATGCATTACCGAGTGGGCCCAGAGATACCTCTCCGTCATACGGAGTGACAAATCACTGTCTCGATTCGTGCCAACCCAACAGACACTTTTGGAGATAGCTGTAGTGCACCTTTATAGTCACCCAGTTATGTTGTGACCTTTGATACACCCAAAGCATTCCTACGGTATCCGGGAGTTGCACAATCTCATGGTCTAAGGAAACGAAACTTGACATTAGAAAAGCTCTAGCGAACGAACTACACGATCGTGTGCTATGCTTAGGCTTGGGTCTTGTCCATCACATCATTCTCCTAATGATGTGATCCCGTTATCAACAACATCCAATGTCCATGGTCAGGAAACCATAACCATCTATTGATCAACAAGCTAGTCAACTAGAGGCTCACTAGGGACATGTTGTCATCTATGTATTCACACATGTATTATGGTTTCCGGTTAATACAATTAAAGTATGAGCAACAGATAATTATCATGAACAAGGAAATATAATAATAACCATTTTATTATTGCCTCTAGGGCATATTTCCAAGATACACAGCATGACATACTTTATAGAACCTATGGCTGAGGCATAGGGAATGACTTTCATTATCTCTCTATATTCTTCCGTGGTCGGGTTTTGAGTCTTACTCAACTTCATACCTTGCAACACACGCAAGAACCCTTTCTTTGACTGATCCATTTTGAACTTCTTCAAAACTTTATCAAGGTATGTGCTTTGTGAAAGTCCAATTAAGCGTCTTGATCTATCTCTATAGATCTTGATGCCCAATATATAAGCAGCTTCACCGAGGTCTTTCCTTGAAAAACTTTTATTCAAGTATCCTTTTATGCTATCCAGAAATTCTATATCATTTCCAATCAACAATATGTCATCCACATATAATATTAGAAATGCTACAGAGCTCCCACTCACTTTCTTGTAAATACAGGCTTCTCCAAAAGTCTATATAAAACCATATGCTTTGATCACCTCATCAAAGTGTATATTCCAACTCCGAGATGCTTGCACCAGTCCATAAATGGACCACTGAAGCTTGCACACTTTGTTAGCACCTTTAGGATCAACAAAACCTTCTGGTTGCATCATATACAACTCTTCTTTAAGAAACCCATTAAGGAATGCAATTGTGATGTCCATTTGCCAGATTTTATAATCATAAAATGTGGCAATTGCTAACATGATTCAGACAGACTTAAGCATTGCTACGGGTGAGAAAGTCTCATCATAGTCAACTCCTTGAACTTGTCAAAAACCTTTCGCAACAAGTCGAGCTTTGTAGACAGTAACATTACCATCAACGTCAGTCTTCTTCTCGAAGATACATTTATTCTCTATGGCTTGCCGATCATCGGGCAAGTCAACGAAAGTCCATACTTTGTTCTCATACATGGATCCCATCTCATATTTCATGGCTTCAAGCCATTTTGCAGAATCTAGGCTCATCATCGCTTCCTCGTAGTTCGTAGGTTCATCATGGTCTAGTAAAATGACTCCCGGAACAGGATTGTCGTACCACTCTAGTGCGGAACATGCTCTGGTTGTAGGGCTGGACCAAAATCTCGTAACTCGCGAGCTTAATGAGCGCTTGATAGTTAGGCTCATTAAGCTCGTAGCTCGCTTGTTAATGAACATGGCCAATCATTGATTTCAGCTCGTTAAGCTTAGCGAGCTTAACGAGCAAGCTAACGAGTTTCACGAGTAGCTCGTTAAGCTCGTTAGTAACAACACAACACATATTTTCATCTTACGTAACAAACTTTTGTAGCATGTTATCCCATCTATTTAATCTAATCGACATATGAGGCAACAAACTACTGTATTTCTTTTTATAGTTACCATATTTCATCTTGAAAACCACACCTACACATTCATCCTGTATATCATAACACATTATAATCTGTTAACGAGCACTCGCGAGCACTCACGAGCTTAACGAGCTGAGTCGAGTAGGGTTTTCTGCTTGTTAATCTTAACGAGCTTAACGAGCCGAGCCTTAACGAGCACGAGCTTAACGAGCCGAGCTACTCGTTAGTCCACCCCTATCTGGTTGATCTATGAGGTTTAGTAGTAACTTGATCTGAAGTTTCATGATCATAATCATTAGCTTCCTCTCTAGTTGGTGTAGGCATCACGGGAACGGTTTTCTGTGATGAGCTACTTTCCAATTCGAGAGAAGGTACAATTACCTCATCAAGTTCTACTTTCCTCCTACTCACTTCTTTCGAGAGAAACTCCTTCTCTAGAAAGGATCCGTTCTTAGCAACAAAGATGTTGCCTTCGGATCTGTGATAGAAGGTGTACCCAACAGTTTCTTTTGGGTATCCTATGAAGACACACTTCTCCGATTTGGGTTCGAGCTTATCAGGTTGAAGCTTTTTCACATAAGCATCGCAACCCCAAACTTTAAGAAACGACAGCTTAGGTTTCTTGCCAAACCACAATTCATATAGTGTCATCTCAGTGGATTTAGATGGTGCCCTATTTAAAGTGAATGCAGTGTCACTAATGCAAAACCCCAAAAGGATAGCGGTAAATCGGTAAGAGACATCATAGATCGCACCATATCTAATAAAGTATGGTTACGACATTCGGACACACCATTATGTTGTGGTGTTCTAGGTGGCGTGAGTTGTGAAACAATTCCACATTGTTTTAAATGAAGGCCAAACTCGTAACTCGAATATTCGCCTCTGCGATCAGACCGTAGAAACTTTACTTTCTTGTTACGATGATTCTCCACTTCACTCTGAAATTCTTTGAACTTTTCAAATGTTTCAGACTTGTGTTTCATTAATCCAATCATATTCATGCTCAACGCAAAACACCAAATAACATTTATTTTGGTCCAACACTAATCCCGAAGGTAGAGGGAGTGTGTGATGGTGATCTTATCAACCTTGGAATCACTTCCAACACACATCGTCACCTCGCCCTTAACTAGTCTCTGTTCATTTTGCAACTCCTGTTTTGAGCTACTAATCTTAGAAACTGAACCGGTATCAAATACCCCGGGGTTACTATGAACACTAGTAAAGTACACATCAATAACATGTATATCATATATACCTTTGTTCACTTTGCCATCCTTCTTATCCACCAAGTATTTGGGGTAGTTCCGCTTCCGGTGACCATTTCCTTCGCAGTATAAGCACTCAGTTTCAGGCTTGGGTCCAACTTCGGGCTTCTTCACGGGAGTGGCAACTTGCTTGCCATTCTTCTTGAAGTTCTCTCTCTTTCCCTTGCCCTTTTTCTTGAAACTAGTGGTCTTGTTAACCATCAACACTTGATGCTCTTTCTTGATTTCGTGATGCTGAAATCGGCAAAGGTAGAAATCAAAAAAGAGCATCAAGTGTTGATGGTTAACAATACCACGAGTTTCAAGAAAAAGGGCGAGGGAAAGTAAGGGAACTTCAAGAATAATGGCAAGCAAGTTGCACTTCCATGATGAAGCCCAAAGCTTGACCCAAGCCTGAAACTGAGTGCTTCTACTACGAAGGAAATGGTCACTGGAAGTGGAACTGCCCCAAATACTTGGCAGATAAGAAGGGTCGCAAAGTGAACAAAGGTATATTTGGTATACATGTTATTGATGTGTATTTTACTAGTGTTCGTAATAACCCCTAGGTATTTGATACCGGTTCAGTTGCTAAGATTAGTAACTCAAAACAGGAGTTGCAAAATGAACAGAAACTAGTTAAAAGCGAGGTGATGATGTGTGTTGGAAATTATTCTCAGCTTGATATGATCACCATCGCACACCCCCTCTACCTTCGGGATTAGTGTTAAACTTAAATAAATGTTATTTGGTGTTTGCATTGAGCATGAATATGATTAGGTCATGTTTATTGCGATACATTTATTCATTTAAGTCAGAAAATAATTGTTGTTCTATTTACATGAATAAAACCTTCTATGGTCATACACCCAATGTGAATGGTTTATTGAATCTCGATCGTAGTGATACACATATTCATAATATTGATGCCAAAAGATGCAAAGTTGATACTAATAATGCAACATACTTGTGGCACTACCATTTAGGTCATATTGGTATAAAGCGCATGAAGAAACTCCATGCACATGGACTTTTAGAATCGCTTGATTATGAATCATTTGATACTTGCGAACCATGCCTCATGGGCAAGATGACTAAAACTCCGTTCTTCGGAACAATGGAGCAAGCTAATAACTTATTGGAAATAATACATACCGATGTATGTGATTCGATGAGTGTTGAAGCACGCGGCGGGTATCATTATTTTCTTACCTTCACAGATGATTTGAGTAGGTATGGGTATATCTACTTGATGAAACACAAGTCTGAAACATTTGAAAAGTTCAAAGAATTTCAGAGTGAAGTGGAGAATCATCGTAACAAGAAAATAAAAGTTTCTACGATCTGATCGCGGAGGCGAATATTTGAGTTACGAGTTTGGCCTTCATTTAAAACAATGTGGAATTGTTTCACAACTCACGCCACCTGGAACACCACAATGTAATGGTGTGTCCGAACATCGTAATCGTACTTTATTAGATATGGTGCGATCAATGACGTCTCTTACCGATTTACCACTATCATTTTGGGGTTATGCATTAGAGACAGCTGCATTCATGTTAAATAGGGCACCGTCTAAATCCGTTGAGATGACACCGTATGAACTATGGTTTGGTAAGAAACCTAAGTTGTCGTTTCTTGAAGTTTGGGGTCGCGACACTTATGTCAAAAGGCTTCAGCCTGATAAGCTCGAACCCAAATCTGAGAAGTGTGTCTTCATAGGATACCCAAAGGAAACAATTGGTTACACCTTCTACCATTGATCCGAAGGCAAGATCCTTGTTGCCAAGAATGGAACCTTTCTAAAGAAGGAGTTTCTCTTGAAAGAAGTGAGTGGGAGGAAAGTAGAACTTGATGAGGTAATTGTACCTTCTCTCAATTTGTAAAGTGGCACATCAGAGAAATCCATTCCCGTGATATGCCTACACCAGCTAGAGAGGAAGCTAATGATGATGATCATGAAACTTCAGATCAAGTTACTACTGGACCTCGTAGGTCGAACAGAGCATGTTCCGCACCAGAGTGGTATGGTAATCCTGTCCTCGAAGTCATGTAACTAGACAATGGTGAACCTACGAACTATGAAGAAGCTATGATGAGCCCAGATTCCGATAAATGGCTTGAGGCCATGAAATCTGAGATAGGATCCATGTATGAGAACAAAATGTGGACTTTGGTGGACTTTCCCGATGATTGGCAAGCCATTGAGAATAAATGGATCTTCAAGAAGAAGGCAGATGCAGATGGTAATGTCACCATCTACAAAGCTGGACTTGTCGCGAAAAGTTTTTGACAAGTTCAAGGGGTTGACTACGATGAGACCTTCTCACCCGTATCAAACCTTAAGTCAGTCCGAATCATGTTAGCAATTGCCACATTTTATAATTATGAAATTTGGCAAATGGACGTTGAAACTGCATTCCTTAGTGGATTTCTTAAAGAAGAATTGTATATGATGCAACTAGAAGGTTTTGTCGATCCTAAAGGTGCTAACAAAGTGTGCAAGCTCCAGTGATCCATCTATGGACTTGTGTAAGCATCTCGGAGTTGGAATATACACTTTGATGAGGTGATCAAAGCATATGGTTTTATACAGACTTACGATGAAGCCTGTGTTTACCAGAAAGTGAGTGGGAGCTCTGTAGCATTTCTGATATTATATCTGGATGACATATTGTTGATTGGAAATTATATAGAATTTCTGGATAGCATAAAAGGATACTTGAATAAGAATTTTTGAAATGAAAAACCTCAATGAAGCTGCTTATATATTGGGAATCAAGATCAATAGAGATAGATCAATATTCTTAATAGGACTTTCACAAAGCACATACCTTGATAAAGTTTTGAAGAAGTTCAAAATGGATCAGTCAAAGAAAGGATTCTTGCCTGTGTTACAAGGTGTGAAGTTGAGTAAGACTCGAAACCCAACCACGGCAGAAGATAGAGAGAGAATTAAAGTCATTCCATGTGCCTCGGCCATAGGTTCTATAAAGTATGCCATACCGTGCACCAGACCTATTGTGTACCTTGCCATGAGTTTGGCAAGGGGGTACAATAGTGATCCAAGAGTAGATCACTGGACAACATTCAAAATTATCCTTAGTTACCTAAGAGGACTAAGGAAATATTTCTCGATTATGGAGGTGATAAAGAGTTTGTCGTAAAGAGTTACATCGATGCAAGCTTTGACACCAATCCGGATGACTCTTAGTCTCGATCTGGATACATATTGAAAGTGGGAGCAATTAGTTAGAGTAGCTCCATGCAGAGCATTGTAGACATAGAAATTTGCAAAATACATACGGATCTGAATGTGACAGACCCATTGACTAAACCTCTCTCACAAGAAAAACATGATCACACCTTAGTATTCTTTGGGTGTTAATCACATGGTGATGTGAACTAGATTATTGACTCTAGTAAACTCTTTGGGTGTTGGTCACATGGCGATGTGAACTATGGGTGTTAAATCGCATGGTGATGTGAATTAGATTATTGACTCTAGTGCAAGTGGGAGACTGAAGGAAATATGCCCTAGAGGCAATAATAAAGTTGTGATTTTATATTTCCTTATTCATGATAAAGGTTTATTATTCATGCTAGAATTGTATTGATCGGAAACTTAAATACATGTGTGAATACATAAACAAATATCGTGTCCCTCGTAAGCCTCTACAAGACTAGCTCATTGATCAAAGATGGTTAAGGTTTCCTAACCATAGACACGTGTTGTCATTTGATAATGGGATCACATCATTAGGAGAATGATGTGATGGACAAGACCCATCCATTAACTTAGCATAATGATCGTTCAGTTTTATTGCTATTGATTTCTTCATGTCAAATACATATTCCTTCGACTATGAGATTATGCAACTCCCGAATACCGGAGGAATGCCTTGTGTGCTATCAAACGTCACAGCGTAACTGGGTGATCATAAAGATGCTCTACATGTATCTCCGAAGGTGTTTTTTGAGTTGGCATCGATCGAGATTAGGATTTGTCACTCCGAATATCGGAGAGGTATCTCTAGGCCCTCTCGGTAATACACATCATAAGCTTGCAAGAAAACGACTAAGGAGTTGGTCACGAGGTGATGTATTACGGAACGAGTAAAGAGAGTTGCCGGTAACGAGATTGAACTAGGTATGCAGATACCGATGATTGAATCTCGGATAAGTAACATATTGATAGACAAAGGGAATAATGTATGTTGTCATAACGGTTTGACCGATAAAGATCTTCGTAGAATATGTACGAGCCAATATGAGCATCCAGGTTCTGCTATTGGTTATCGACCGGAGAGGTGTCTTGGTCATGTCTACATAGTTTTTGAACCCGTAGGGTCCGCACGCTTAACGTTCGATGATGATATTGTATTATATGAGTTATGTGATTTGGTGACCGAATGGTGTTCGGAGTCCCGGGTGAGATCACGGACATGACGAGGAGTCTCGAAATGGTCGAGAGGTAAAGATTGATATATAGGACGATAATATTCGGACACCAGAAGTGTTCTGGAATGTATCAAGTATTTATCGGAGTAGCGAGGGGGTTACCGGAACCCCCGAGGGAAATATATGGGCCATATGGGCCATGAGAGGGGAGCACACCAGCCCACAATGGATGGCGCGCCCCCCTATGACAGGTGACCGAGTAGGAGAAGGAGAAGAGGGGGTTCGCCCCCCTTCCTTCTCTTCTTCCCCTTCCTTTCTTCTCTGGTGGAAAATGGAAGGGGGGGGCACTTGGGGAAACCCCAAGTAGGATTCGAATCCTACTTGGGGCGCCCCCTGGCTGCCTCTTCTCCCCTCCCACCTATATATATGTGAAGAAGGGGGCGCCTAGAACATACACTATCAATTGTTAACCGTGTGCGGCACCCCCCTCCACAGTTTACACCCCTGGTCAAATTCTCGCAGTGCTTAGGCGAAGCCCTGCGCGGATCACTTCACCATCACCGTTACCACGTCGTCGTGCTAATGGAACTCATCTACTTCCTCGACGTCTTGCTGGATCAAGAAGATGAGGGACGTCACCGAACTGAATGTGTGCAGAGCTCGGAGGTGTCGTACGTTCGGTGCTTGATCGGTCGGAACTAGAAGAAGTTCGACTACATCAACCATGTTGTCAAACGCTTCCGCTTTCGGTCTACGAGGGTACGTAGACACACTCTCCCCCTCGTTGCTATGCATCTCCATGGATAGATCATTGCGTGTGCGTAGAATTTTTTGTTTTTCCGTGCAACATTTCAACATCTTCCTCTTGTGGGTTTGATAACCCAGGGTCACCTCTAGGAAATAGGTGCGGGATACTCTTTTCTGTTTCAATACCGGATGAATAAAAGGATGTACCAAGTCACAGTCGGCACATCTGTCTACATATACTGCTCCTACTCCAATTGAAGACATTAACTTCACCAATTTTGTTGATGAAGAACAACTCTTCATCCAGCCTCCTCACTGGCAAAGACAGGCCCCAGGCAGCCCGGGCCGTGGCCTGAGGCCCAGTTCATTCGTTATCTGTAGCTAGAGTACCATAGTAAATGAAGGAGGCATGTGCCTTAGCCCAATCATAACGCCACCACTGAGACTTCCATAGGCACTTCAATCAGCCAAGGATAAAGCAAGCTGCAACTTTCCTTCATTTTCCAAGAAGTTATCCACAAGATAATATAGGCCACTCATTCCTCCTAATCGAACGGTTAATATTGACTGGTACTTCAGTTTCTTTTAACACCGTACAGATGCAGACGCTCATACACTCACTTTTATGAACACAGATGTAGACCGGTACTCCACTTATAGTGTTAGAAAGTACCACCACTAAATATAATGAAGCACCATGATCAAAGGATTGAAATCGTAACTCGAAATATATGCCTCGTGTATATTTTTTAGTGGCCATGATGGCCTCTAATCTCTTAAATCCTAGATTCACGTGAACTGTCGATTTTGGTGGCCGCAATGCAGCACATCACCGGCTGCGTTGTGCGGCGGCTGGTCAGGCATGGATTGCCACATATGTCCAAAAGCGCGTAGTGGATCTCCTGTGGGAAAAATAATAATTTTAAATAAGCGAGTCTCCCATACCGGGAGGAGGAAGTACATACATATAATAAGAAAAAAAAAAGAGCACTGGTTCGCAAAAAGGAAAAGAAAGTAACAAGTCAAAGAAAAAACAAATTTTTTTAAAGCGTCGAAAAACAAGTTAGCGGCGTCAGAGTCCACCCGCGGCAGTTCACACGTGCCAGCTCCCGTGGCTGGACCCGGGTCCGACCGCCATCCCGGTCCGAGTCCACCGCACCGCGGCCAACTCCATAGTCCATCGCGATGCCGACGCGCACCATCCCCTTCCCCGTTCCTCAGCGCGCGCTCGCTCGCACGCGCAACACGGGGCCAGCGATCTCCCTCCCTCTCGCGCGTATATAGAAACCTCGCGTTTGCCGATCCCGACCACCGCTAGCCCCAGTCCCTTCGACCCTCGCAGCCGTGGTGGTACACGACTGGACTAGCCAGCAGCCGTCCATCGCTGCGGTGCCGTCGCCCAATGGCCCGGCTCGCCCTCTCCGACTGCCGCGGCCTCACGCCGCTCCGCGCGCGCAGCCGCGGCGGCGCCATTGCGCTGCCGTCGCCTCCCCACCTCGCCGCGGGGCCGCGTCGCCCCGCGGCCGCCGCCATCCACCGCGACTGGGCGCTCCGCGTCGCCGCGCCCACCCGCCTCGCCTCCGTCTTCGAGGAGGATAAAAGGAGCCTCGGGGGAGCGGAGGAGGCCGGGAGCTCCTCGGCCGGGTTCAACCCGGGGGCGCCGCCGCCGTTCGGCCTGGCGGAGATCCGCGCGGCCATCCCGAAGCACTGCTGGGTCAAGGACCCGTGGCGGTCCATGAGCTACGTGCTGCGCGACGTCCTGGTCGTGCTCGGCCTCGCCGCCGCCGCCGCGCGGGTCGACAGCTGGCTCGTCTGGCCGCTCTACTGGGCCGCGCAGGGCACCATGTTCTGGGCGCTCTTCGTCCTGGGACACGACTGGTACGGGCCGTCCTACCTCGTACCCCAGACCCAAAGATCGGACCTCCATGCCGGTTTTAGCCTGAAAGCACTATGTTTGTCTCTTGTCCTGTAACGACTGTTTGGTGTTTGCAGTGGGCATGGGAGCTTCTCAAGCAACCCAAAGCTGAACAGCGTGGTCGGCCACATACTCCATTCCTCAATTCTCGTTCCATACAACGGCTGGTACGATGAGTGCATGCTGTATTTTCTTCTTTGTTGTGGAATTGTTATTGATGCTAAGAAAGGCGGCGTCTTGTGTGAATGTAATTGCAGGAGGATCAGCCACAGGACGCACCACCAGAACCACGGCCATGTGGAGAAGGACGAATCCTGGCACCCGGTAGGTCTTTGGCTCTTTGCTTCTCGGTGGATTCATGCATGCATAATTCTTCAGAGAGGCGGCGTTTTGGTGAATTGTGCTTGATGATTCCTTGAATTGTGATAATTCGCAGCTACCCCAGAGGCTGTACAATAGCCTGGACAATATGACAAAGAAGTTGCGGTTCAGCATGCCATTTCCCATGCTTGCATTCCCCTTATACTTGGTGAGGCACAAAGCTGCTTGATTTTACCACGACGTGTGAATTGGTTGGTCTTGTTTTCTAACATGGTAAATTCTTGTTCTGTGCAGTTTGCGAGGAGCCCTGGCAAGGAAGGCTCACACTTCAACCCGAACAGCGATTTGTTCCAACCTAATGAGAAAAAGGATGTGCTAACATCCACTGCGTCCTGGCTAGCAATGATTGGGGTTCTTGCAGGTCTGACCTTTGTGATGGGGCCTCTTAAAATGCTAAAGCTCTATGCAGTCCCATATGTGGTAAGAGCTTCATGCCTTTCATCAGACGCCCAATTTTGGCAAGCTTAGAATTTGGATAAGCCAATTCATGTGATTAATTTTGGTGAACCCATGTGCAGATATTTGTTATGTGGCTGGATTTTGTCACATACTTGCATCATCATGGTCACGAAGACAAGGTTCCCTGGTATCGTGGAAAGGTAATATCATGGTTGAATCAGATTTGCAATGAATCAATGCTTCAGGATAACTGCTTAATGTTCGAAATACAATGGCATGATCCATTATTATTTGTTAAAATGACAGAAAATACCTGTTTGCTGTTTCAAGTAGAATATACATGTGGAAAACAGAAAACTAAACATAATCGATGCTGTTAAAGAAAATGGCAAACATAGCAGTATAGTTTTAAAAATATTTAATGGAAGGTTCAGAAAGGGCACTTCCTGCCAACATATATTGACTGTTCAATTACATTTATTTCTGACTTGTTCTCGAATTTGTTGGTTCTTCTGGTCTGTAATTCAATCTTTGACCTGTGTGGTACTTATTCAAGATAGGTATTTGTGTTATGCCCAAGTGGAAATGTTTCCTTCAGTCAGAAGAGTAATTCTGGCGGTGAATGTTAGAAATGGAAGATATTATGTTTTCCAGTAGCTGCTTCAGTTTACATGGTTTTCATTTATAAATTATAATTGCTTAATAGTCCTAGTCTGATTTCTTATTGACATCGCTTTGCAAACTAATAGGAATGGAGCTATCTGCGCGGAGGATTGACAACACTTGATCGGGACTACGGGTTGATCAACAACATACACCATGACATTGGCACTCATGTCATTCACCATCTTTTCCCGCAAATCCCGCATTACAATCTTGTCGAGGCGGTAAGCCACCATCCCCTGCTCCTTAGCTCTTGCCTTTTTCTGGAACATGCATCAAAATATGTGGCATTCTCTAGAGCCACCTTTGCTAACTAGATGTTGGTTTGGATGTAACCTGCAGACTGAGGCAGCAAAGCCAGTTCTTGGCAAGTACTACAAAGAACCAGAGAAGTCGGCTCCTCTCCCATTCCACCTACTGCAGGTGCTATCGCGGAGTTTGAAGGAGGATCACTATGTTAGCGACACCGGAGACATAGTTTACTACCAAAGTGAGTCAGAGACGAGTACTTCTGCACAGAGCTCTGATTGAGCTGAAACATTAGCATATACTAGGTCATACTTCAACTCCTCGGGAGGTTGTGACTTAAAGAGTTAAACACCCTGACCAGCCTCCTGGGATCTCGGATTGGTGAGACCATGAATGTACATCATGAAACACCAATGTACGTAGTAAGTTGTGAAGTATAACCATTGTAAAAGAGCAATTGCAGCTCCATTCAAGGCTTGCCTTGATCTGCTTGCTGGTATAGTCCCCTTGTACATCTTATCTCTATATTTTTGTCTTCTCATTCAGTAAAATCTCAACTGTCGGGGCTCCCCTAGAGAGGTGGCAGTTCAAATTTTCTGTGTGTAAAAAGGCAAGAAATTTAGCCCTTTCCAATGACTGAAGGAGGAGACCACCTCTGGCTCCGAAAATCCTACACTTACGGAATTCTTGCACGGACTGATTTTACGGGCTCCTTCCTCGCCAACCAACACCCCTGATTTTAGCTGGTGGGACCTCTCCTCCCTAATCTTCTTCAACCATAACTCTCCACTGGAGTCCGTAACTAAAATCCCGCAATAATGTGTCCGTAAGTCTGTCTGTAAGTCTAGCATCTCTCTTTGTAAAATGTACTGTACTTACAGAGAGAAAGATCGATTGTTTCCCACAGTTGGGAAGGCTATTATCATTGTCATTGTTTTCTTATGCTCTTCCTGCTCTTGAAAAGAAAAACACCTTTGTAGTTTGTGGCTCTGCTGCTACTCATTGCTACTCCCTCTGTCCCACAATATAAGATTGTTTTTAACGGGCAGTATTGCCGGTAACAGTGCTCCAAAACAGGAGTGCATATGTTCCTTGTTCAACAGAAAGACGGATTTCTCTCATTTGATGTCTGACCTGACTGCCAATATGAACGCACATTCACCCCCTCTGAATCGCACTGCCGGAAGAACGACCGTTTCTACGTTCTTCACGCACGGGAATATACTTATTACCACCGTAGTAGACTGAGTAAAGAAAGCAAGCAAGCAAGAAAGAAAGCCGTTCGCAGTTTCCCACACGACAAAACGGCTGCTCTCTGACTCTGACCGCACCCTTCCAAATCCAGACTTTCTTCTTTCTTTTGATGGCATGACATGCTCTCGTGCGGCTGCCATGAAGGAAGAATTCACGGCAGCACCGTCACAGCAGCATCGCAGCCTCCTCTATGTGCGATGCGGAAACGTCTTATCCTTTAAAGGAGACGTGGTACGTGTTATATAGGGGATTGCGAGTCCCTGATACGCGTACAATTCTGTTGGAGATACATGACTTGAGGGAGAAGAAGTATAGGAGATAAGAAGTATAGTTACAACCGAATACAGAATTTAAACTACCCATGCGGCTATCTATCTTATCTATCTCCTCATACATATCTCATTTGACACCCTCCCTTAATCACAACTTCATCAAGTTGAGATTATGCTTGAAATCTTCAAAACTCCTTGTAGGCAAAGCTTTTGTAAACCCATCTGCCACTTGATCCCTTGAATGAATGAAACGAATGTCCAAGAGTTTATTAGCAACTCTCTCTCTGACAAAATGGAAATCTATTTCAATGTGCTTTGTTCTAGCATGAAATACTGGGTTTGCAGACAAATAAGTGGCACCAAGATTATCACACCATAAGCATGGAGCTTGAGAACTTTTCACACCTAACTCCTTCAAGATTGACTGTACCCAGATGATTTCTGCTGTTGCATTGGCCAAGGCCTTGTATTCTGCTTCAGTACTTGATCTGGACACTGTGGCTTGTTTTCTGGCACACCATGATATAAGGTTGGGTCCAAAAAATACTGCAAAGCCACCAGTGGAGCGTCTGTTATCCAAACATCCTGCCCAATCTGAATCAGAAAAGGCACTGACAAGAGTGGAGGGTGACTTGCTGAAGTTTAGAACAACATTCAAAGTATACTTGACATATCTGACAATGCGCTTAGCTGCAGTCAAGTGAACTGTGGTGGGTGCATGTAGAAACTGACATACTTTGTTGACAGCAAAGGAAATGTGTGGCCTGGTCAATGTTAAGTACTGAAGTGCACCTACAAGACTTCTGTATTTTGTACTATCCTCTGGACCCAAAAGTGTTCCCTCTATAAGAGATAATTTTTCTGTACTAGAGAGAGGAGTGGGTGTGGGTTTACAACCTTGCAAACCTGCCTTCCTTACCAAATCTGTGGCATATTTTTCCTGAGAAAGATGTAGCCCATCCTTGTGTTGCTTCACCTCAATTCCTAGGAAGTAATGCAAATCTCCTAGATCCTTGAGAGCAAATTCAGCACCTAAATCCTTCAAGAGTCCTGATATTGCCTGATTAGATGAGCTCGTGACAATAATATCATCAACATATATGAGAACAAACATGGAAGTGTTGAACTTGTTATAAATGAACAAGGAGGTGTCAGATTTGGAAGGAACAAAGCCAAGTGTCTGCATCTTTTTACCGAGACGGGAATACCATGCCCTTGGAGCTTGTTTCAGTCCATATAATGCTTTATATAGCTTGCACACATAGGAAGGTGTATATTTTCTTTCAAACCCAGGAGGTTGCTTCATGTACACTTCCTTTTTCAGAACACCGTGAAGAAACGCGTTCTGTACGTCTAATTGTCGAAGGCTCCATCCCCTGAAAACAGCAATAGACAGTACGAGACGAATGGTAGCAGCTTTTACAACTGGACTAAAAGTATCCTCGTAGTCTATGCCATACCGTTGCTTGAAGCCTTTTGCAACTAGTCTAGCCTTATAGCGATCAATGGTTCCATCAGACTTTCTCTTAATTCTGAATACCCACTTGCAGTCAATGAGATTTTTACCTTGCTTGGGGGGAACCAAGTGCCACGTTTTATTTCTTCCAAGTGCCTTATATTCTTCTACCATTGCCTTTTTCCACTTGTCATCACTGAGAGCATCTTCAATTGTGTTGGGCTCACCTGGTTCACCTGTGGAACAAACTAGACCATATTTGGTTATGTTCTTGTAATTTTTCGGTTGAATCAAACCTTGTTGTAATCTTGTGCGACGTTTTGGTGAACCAGCAGGATCTGCAGCCACAGAGGATCCTGCAGGAGCCAGATCAGCAGCAGAACTCGAGGAAGATTCGCCCGCCACTGTCGGTTCTGGATGCACGGGATTTTCTGTGGCTGTGACCCGAGGCGATGGTGGGGGAGACGCCGCAGGGGCCGCAGACGATCCAGGGGCGTCGACCGGCTCATCATGAGCGCGTGATTGCGCGGGCCCGCCTGAATCAGGAGCCGACCCCGCATCCGCCTGGCGCGTGAAGCCGCGCCGCTTGTAGCAAACCGGCTGGTCTGCGAAGCGCGTGCGGTCTGGGCCACTGTCGCGCTGCCGCGTGGCGGCGGGAGACCGGTGCGGGCTGGAGGGCGCGTCTCGCCCTGTTGGAGGGGGCCGCGCGTCATGCAGCGGGCCGCTGGAGCCCACGCAACCGACCGCGCCTGATGCATTTGACGCGGGCGTGCGGCTGGTCGTTGGCACGGATCCCAGAGGCGATTGCCTGGGCATCTGCAGCTCCGATCCCGAGGGGGATTTGCTCCCCTCGCCGCGACACATGTGATGAGGGCCATCTGGATGGATTTCGTCACCGTTTGGGTTGATTTCTTCGCCATTTTCTTCTCTGTTTCCATAGTGTGGTGCTCCTGTAACATCATCAGGTGACTCATGCGCAAGAGGGTTAGCCAACATATGATCAGAACAATTATCAACACCCCCTTGATCATAACTAGAGAGACTTGGAGGAAGCAAAAGAATTTCTTTTTGAAGTAGAGCACCAGCATTTGGATGAAGATCAGAAAAAGGGAATTTGGTCTCATCAAAAACCACGTCGCGTGATATATAGACTCGACCAGTGGAGATGTCAAGGCACTTTACACCTTTGTGTTGGGCGTTGTACCCAAGGAAAGCACATTGGATTGATCGAAACATGAGCTTGCGTTTGTTGTATGGGCGTAGGTTAGGCCAGCACGCACACCCAAACACACGAAGAGTGGAATAGTCAGGTTTGACATGAAGAAGGCGTTCTACTGGAGTTTCATTATTTATGACACGACTAGAGAGCATGTTGATAATGTGTACAGTAGTAAGAAACGCTTCGTCCCAAAACTTTAATGGCATGGACGCATGAGCTAAAAGAGCAAGACCAACTTCAACAATGTGACGGTGTTTGCGCTCAGCTGAGCCATTCTGTTGGTGAGCGTGAGGGCATGACACATGGTGTGAGATGCCAAGGGTTTGGAAGAAGGAGTTCAACTTCTCGTATTCCCCTCCCCAATCGGATTGGACAGCGATGATTTTGGAATCAAATTTACGCTCAACAAGTGCTTGAAAGTTTTTAAACACTTGGAAAACATGGGATCTTTTCTTAAGAAGATAGATCCAGGAGACCTTGCTATAGTCATCAATAAAGCTTACGTAGTAAGTGTGCCGACCAACAAAGCTAGGGGCCGGTCCCCAAACATCAGAAAAAATCAATTGCAATGGTTGGGTAGACACACTAGTAGAAATTGGATAGGGGAGTTGATGACTTTTAGCTCGCTGACAAGAATCACAAATAGTTTCAACATTGCGCTCACCAACATACGGGAGCTTATTTTTCCTAAGAAGTTTTTCAACTAAAGCAAAAGAAGCATGTCCTAAACGATCGTGCCATCGTGTTGACGAGAGTTTGACAACACCAAAAGCATGTTTATTGAATCTTGTGCGCTCCGGAATCAACGGGTAAAGCCCTCGAACACATCTACCTCGATAGAGGATTCTCTTCGTGGCCTGATCCTTGACCAAAAAGAAATATGGATGAAATTCGAGAAAGACGTGATTATCAAGAGCAATTCTATGAACAGAAAGAAGGCTTTTATTGGCACTAGGAACATGCAAGATTTTCTTAAGATGAATTTTTCTACGGGGGGTATGAAAAATTGAGTGACCAATGTGGTTAATCCTCATACCTTCACCACTAGCTGTGTGGATTTGATCCTTGCCACGATACTTTTCCTTCATTGTCACCTTTTCAAGTTCATTGGTGATGTGGTTGGTGGCGCCACTGTCGACGTACCAATTGGTGTCGATCCCATAGGAGCCATCCGCAGCAGCAGCAAGTTTGTCCTCGTCTTGGGAGGAGTCGCCGTCGTCGTCGTCGTAGCGATACCAGCAGTCTTTGGCCGTATGCCCAAGCTTACCACAGATCTGGCAGCGAGGTGCATCTGACCGTGACCTGGTGGAACCACCGCGACGGCCCCTGTTGTTGCCAGAAGAGGGCCGCCCGCCGCCGCCGCGAGTGCTGGAGTTGCTATTGCCGTGTCCCCCGCCCGAGGCCTTGCCCCTATTGCGAGGTGATCCGCGCTGATGCGAGGAGCCGCCGCCGCGGCCACGAAAAGCGGCGTTGGCCGACGACTTGAAGCCGCCCGAGGCCTGGAAAAGCGCCACGCGCTGGTCGAAGTTGCTCATCATGGAGAAGAGCTCGTCGAGGGAGACAGGCACGATGCGGGCGTCGAGGGCGGACACCAGGGGCTGGTAGTCCATGTCCAGCCCATGGAGGATGTAGGAGACAAGCTCGTCATCTTGCAGAGGCTTGCCGGCCGCGGCGAGTTCGTCCGCGAGGCCGCGCATGTGGGCGAAGTAGGTGGCGACGGACTGGTTCCCCTTCTGCGCGTTGATGAGGGCCGTGCGGATGTTGTTCACCCGGCTGAGAGACTGCGACGAAAACATGCCCGCCAGAGCAGCCCAGAGCGCGGGCGACGTGGTGATCGCGGTCACCTGCACAAGAACCTCTTTGGACAGATTGTTGAGCAGATAACCAAGTACCTGCTGGTCCTCCTCGACCCAGATTGGCTGGAGAGGGTTGGGCGTTGAGGACTCCTTCCCGTCTTTGTCCTTGGTGACGAGGAGTCGAGCCGGCTCCGGTGTGGTGCCGTCGGCATAGCCAAAGACACCAGCACCCCGCAGCTGTGGCACGATCTGGGCGCGCCACAGAACATAGTTCGTGCGGGTGAGCTTCTCCGTAACCTGTTGGTTGAGGTTTGGGTGGGAGGATCCGGAGGAAGACATGGCTAGGGCACTAATGGCGATGAGCTAGGCTAGATGAGATTAGAAGAGGAGGCTCTGTATACCATGTGTGATGCGGAAACGTCTTACCCTTCGAGGGGGACGTGGTACGTGTTATATAGGGGATTGCGAGTCCCTAATACGCGTACAATTCTGTTGGAGATACATGACTTGAGAGAGAAGAAGTATAGGAGATAAGAAGTATAGTTACAACCGAATACAGAATTTAAACTACCCATGCGGCTATCTATCTTATCTATCTCCTCATACATATCTCATTTGACACTTTCCTCATCACGACGTCGCCAACCTCCCCGTCATATGAACAACCGACCCGTGCTACTGAATTCTGACGGTGACCCTTTGTGCCCCACTCTCTCTTACATGAAGAAAAGACCCAATCAAGGAAGAATACAAAAGGAAAAGACGTAAGGCTCTTGTTGTACGCCTTTACCTTTTCTCGTAGCCGGCGATAACCTTTGGTCGCTGTCACTGAAACTTTCCCACTTTTGTTGCCTCCTCCGAGCGTGTGCGCTCTAAGCCTCAAGCGTATAGTTCGTCCATCTGAAAGTACTTGTTAAAGAAATGAATAAACATGAATGTATCTAAAAGTAGAATACATCTAGATACATTCATTTCTCCGACAAATATCTCCAACAGATTTGGATCAGAGCAACACCTATATTTGTCGTAGGCGTAGTGGATGTGGATTGTCATGCCCAAATGTGATATGATAGCGGGTGAATTTGGGATGCCAAGCTAGCTACGCTTCGTCCAGGAACCAAAAGTGGGAAAGAACATGCTTCCTCACAATATCCATTCTCGTATGCTACTATATAGGTTATATGTTCAGGGTTTTGAGTTGATCTCACTTAGATGAATGGCCATTACACCTCAGGTGCCGAGCTTATATAGCCACAGCGACAACGGTAAGAAGTACAGGGAAAAGGTAATAGTGAACGGTGAGCGAATGCGAGCCGTCCCATCTTCACTCGCCGTCTTCTATCCCTCTCGTTGCGCCGGCAGGAGAAGACGTTGGCGGGTGCTACACACGACGTCTCATGCGGGGACATCGAGTCATGCCTGCTACCGGCACGTGTTGCACGGTGACTCTGGCGGAGATCTCATGTCTAGCGTGTTGCTGCTGGATTGAAAGTGGTGCCACAGTGGCGGGAGGCAGGCGGTATGGGAACTCTGTCTTCTGGTGCCTTCTCCATGGGTATCCGGGTATCGAGGCATCAATCGGTACCCGGATAAAGGATGACTTTATGCACTTCGGTGGAAATACAAGATCTATGATCAGACTAGGTCAACGTGCGTCTTCGTCGTGCCCTTGTTGAAGGTGGTGAATTGAAGTTTAGCTTTGGGGATGAGAATCTAGAGTTCAACCTTGTGTTGGACTCGCCATCATCGCCGCACATGTGGTGATTCCTTCTTGAAGGAGTAGCCTAGGAGTTGTGTATTTCTTGTTTTACTGTCATCTTGTAATATAGGATTAGTGGTTATCTGGTGGAGTTACTGTCGCGAGGCATGTACTCTTTTTTCGCTTTATTTTTAGGTCGATATTGTTCGGCTGCTGGATTTTGCATTCTTAATAATATATGGTTGTATAAACGTCCCGATGCAGAGGCAGGGGTTATCCTTCTTTTGAAAAAAGAAAAAAAAATCTTCTATCCTTCTCGCTCGTTAACCGAATCGTTACTGAGAAGAGAACATGGCAACGCACACTAGTACAAGAACCCCTTGTAGGATTTTACTACTAGCAGTGTGTGTCCAAACAAGCACGCTATAGCTAACTTGACGAGGATACCAGCGGCATTCTTTTTTTTTAGGGTTAAGAAACCAGCGGCATTCGGCTTCACAGGGTGCACTAATACTATTATATTTGTTAAAATTGTGTCGAATATTGTGTATAAAATAGGTTATCGTTGAACTCTGAGTTGTATTATCACTACATAAAGTCTAAGAGTTATGTCCTTGTAAGACACTTGTATCTTAACTCTTTTATATAATATATATTGTTGGGAAACGTTGCATGGAAAAAAATCTACGCACACGCAAGATCTATTCATGAAGATGCATAGCAACGAGAGAGAAGAGTGTGTCTACGTACCCTCGTAGACTGTAAGCGGAAGCATTTAGTAACGTGGTTGATGTAGTCAAACTTCTTCGTGATCCAACCAATCACGTACCGAACGTATGACACCTCTGCGTTCAACATACGTTCGGCACACGTTCAGCTCGGTGACGTCCTCGCCTTCTTGATTCAGAAAGACGGGCGAAGTAGTAGATGAGTTCTGACAGCACGACGGCATGATGACGGTGGTGGTGATGCTATCTCCGCAGGGCTTCGTCTAAGCAGTCCAAAAATATGACCGAGGGACGAAACTATGGAGAGGGGCACCGCACACGGCTAAGAGTTTGTCGTGGTTATGTGTGGCGCCCCCTCCCACATATATATAGGTGGGGGGAGAGGGGAGGCAGCCAGGAGGCGCCCCAAGTGGGGGCGAATCCCACTTGGGCTCCTGCCCAAGCCCCCTGTGACGCCCCAAGACCGGCGCTCCAGATGCCTTTCATGGATTCCGGGTTTCCCCGTGTGATTTGTTTGGTTCATTGTATTCATCATTGCATCATGTGCATTGCATCATGTCATCATGCAACCCGTTTTAAAAGCTCAACCAAATAAATAGTATGGATCTTCGATCCATTTAAATCAAGGGATATTCACAATGGTGATTTCTCTTTAGAACATATACTCCCAATATTAGGTGGTGTTTGGTTCTCTAGTCCTAGGACTTTTTCTAGTCCCAACTAAAAAGTTTCTAGTCCCTAAAAAGTCGCTTCCTGTTTGTTTCCAGAGACTAAAAAGTCCCTAGTCCCTTGCTAGAGGTTATTAAATGACCATGTTGCCCCTAGCATGTAGAAAAATAACAATCAAACAACACCATGAGGTGGCGGGCCAATGGGTGCATGGAGGGGCATTGTTGAAAAAGTCTCAAAAAGTCCCAAAAGACTCTCCTTGAGAGTCTTCTTCATTTAGTCTCAAATGCCTAGTTTAGTCCCTAAAAAGTCCCTCCCGTTTGGTAAAAAAATCTCTAAGAGGGACTTTTTCTAGTCCCTGCACAAAAAAGTCCCTGGAAACAAACACCCCCTTATTAGGGAGTTATAATAAATATTTAATTAGTTTGGAATTAACCGCAAACACACTCGCAATTTAAACTCTCATGTCTTTTCTGCTTCGAGTTTGCTCCTCAAACTTCGCCCATAAATTCTTTTATTTTTTTCCAAAGCTCTACCAAAATCTCAACATTTTTGGGTCCTTTCAAACGCCTACTTCTTATTCAAACTAATTTGAATTTAATTCAAATAAGTTCGAATCCAAACTTTGCACACATGCTCATTTATACTTTTCTTGGATCAAGCTCATTTCCAAACGCCCACTTCTTATTCAAACTAATTTGAATTCAATTCAAACGAGTTCGAATCCAAACTTTGCACACATGCTCATTTATACTTTTCTTGGATCAAGCTCATTTTTGCGAGTCCAGTAAAATTAACTCGATGCCCAATCTCCACTCCAATCTCTCTCAACATTTCTTCTATGTTTCCGTTTTTTTAAATAGAGAGAGAATAAGAGGGAGAGAGGAGCCAGCCCAGCCGACCTCTTAGGCCTGACCGACTAGGCCGGCCCTTTAGGCCCAGCCGACCCCCCTAAAGCCCACCTAACCCTCTAACCCTAGCGCCGACCTGTTCCTCTCCTCGACCCCCTCATCCTGCTCCCGAGCGCCGCCTTCGCCCGATCCCTCCCCTCGCTTGCAGGGCCTCTACTCTTCTTGCGCTCGATCCCGACCCCCTCGGCCTTCGGCCATGGTGCCGCGCCGCCGGCCACCAGCAGGACATTGCCGCAGCGCCGACCAGCGCCGGCCATGACCTCCTCCCTCACGCGCGGCTCGCCTTGCCTCCTTCATCTTCCACGCCTCCACGCCGTCTTCCGCACCCCGGCCTCCTCGTCACCGCTTCTCCCGTCCCCGGCCACCGGTGCCCTTGCCGGAGCCACCTTGCCTCGCCTCCTCCTGCGGGTCCCGACGACACAAGCCCCGGCGACCCCTTACTTTGCTCGCCCGCCTTGCCTCGCGCGCCTTGCCCTACTACAACGCTGACCATCAGGTTCGGCCGCCAATCTTCTTGCCGCGAGCGCCCGGTTCCCCTGCCTTGTCCTCCTCCACCTCGCCGGACTCTCCTTCCTCCCGCGCGCCTACCTCTCCTGCAAGGCCGCACCTCGCCTTGCCGCCGTCGAGCTGCGCCGCTATGCCGAGCGCCCATGTTCTCTGACCCGCTGCTACTCTGCTGCAAGCCACGGTACGTCGCAGCTGCGTCGTTGCACGGCGCCACCAGCAACCTCCTGCCTCGCCTTCCTCCTGTGTCCACTGTTGTCGCGGCCTCAAGCTCCATGGACGACCTCCTATACATCGAATGGGAGGAGAACCGCTGCGTTGAATGGATCGGTGCCGCTCCAGGCCACCGCACTGTACAACTGCTTTGAGAGAACCCGGATACGCCAAGACCCGGACCGCCAAGTACCACGACGTCCGTCGATCGCCAAGTACCCCTTCGGATACGCAAGTTCCTCGAAGGTTCACCGACGCCTAGTACCACTTCGGTTCTGAAACGCGACGAGTACCCCAACACGCATGTCCCGTCAAGTTCGACTACAACGACTACAACGTGTACCACTACCGTCGTCAATGAACCGTGTAATGCATGCGTCAAGTACCTCTACGGAAGACCAGAACGTCTACGAACCGTGTATGACTACCGTCTCCGAAGACAGCGAGCACAACTACTTCCCACAACGGCGCCAAGTTCCACCACCGATGACCGTTTTGGACTTGCTCTGACTATAAAGCGAAGACCAGTGTACCACAACTTCCCTCTACGAACCCGAACCGTCCCGATTGCATGCTTCGAATTTCCGGTAATGTTGCGTTTGTGAGGATCCGTTTGACTATGTTCGTTTGTCTTCTTCATGGACTCGTTCTTCTTCCTTGCGGGATCTCAGGCAAGATGACCATACCCTCGAAATCACTTCTATCTTCGCTGGCTAGTTGTTCGTTCTATCGCTTTGTCGCGCTACCTACCACTTGTTATATCATGCCTTCCATATTGCCATGTCAAGCCTCTAACCCACCTTCCTAGCAAACCGTTGTTTGGCTATGTTACAGCTTTTGCTCAGCCCCTCTTATAGCATTGCTAGTTGCAGGTGAAGTTGAAGTTTGTTCCATGTTGGAACATGGATATGTTGGGATATCACAATATCTATTATTTAATTAATGCATCTATATACTTGGTAAAGGGTGAAAGACTCGGCCTTATGCCTGGTGTTTTGTTCCACTCTTGCCTCCCTAGTTTCCGTCATACCAGTGCTATGTTACTTGATTTTGCGTTCCTTACGCGGTTGGGTGTTATGGGAACCCCTTGACAGTTCGCCTTGAATAAAACTCCTCCAGCAAGGCCCAACCTTGGTTTTAACATTTGCCACCTAAGCCTTTTTCCCTTGGGTTCTACAGACTCAAGGGTCATCTTTATTTTAACCCCCGGGCCAGTGCTCCTCTGAGTGTTGGTCTAACCTGTCAATCGCCGGTGTCCACCAGGGGCAACTCTGGGCTGGCCTACGGGAAGTTTGGACAATCCGGTGTGCCCTGAGAACGAGATATGTGCAGCTCCTATCGGGATTTGTCGGCACATTCGGGCGGCTTTGCTGGTCTTGTTTTACCATTGTCGAAATGTCTTGTAACTGGGATTCCGAGACTGATCGGGTCTTTTCGGGAGAAGGAATATCCTTCGTTGACCGTGAGAGCTTGTGATGGGCTAAGTTGGGACACCCCTGCAGGGTATAAACTTTCGAGAGCCGTGCCCATGGTTATGTGGCAGATGGGAATTTGTTAATGTCCGGTTGTAGAGAACTTGACACTTGACTTAATTAAAATGCATCAACCGCGTGTGTAGCCGTGAGGGTCTCTTTTCAGCGGAGTCCGGGAAGTGAACACAGTTTTGGGTTATGTTTGAACGTAAATAGTTTCAGGATCACTTCTTGATCACTTCTAACTTCACGACCGTTGCGTTGCTTCTCTTCTCGCTCTTATTTGCGTATGTTAGCCACCATATATGCTTAGTGCTTGCTGCATCTCAACCTCATTACCTCATCCTACCCATAAGCTTAAATAGTCTTGATCTCACGGGTGTGAGATTGTTGAGTCCTCGTGACTCACAGATACTTCCAAACAGTTGCAGGTGCCGATGATACCAGTGCAGGTGACGCAACCGAACTCAAGTGGGAGTTTGACGAGGATCTGGGTCGTTACGACGTTTTGTTTCCTGATGATCAGTAGTGGAGCCCAGTTGGGACGATTAGGGATCTAGCATTTGGGGTTGTCTTCTTTTATTTTGGTTCCGTAGTCAGACCTTTGATTGTACTCTGGATGATGTATGTTTAACTTGTTATTTGTGTGAAGTGGCGATTGTAAGCCAACTCTTTATCCCTTTCTTATTCAGTACATGGGATTGTGTGAAGATTACCCCTCTTGCGACAAAACCACAATGCGGTTATGCCTCTAAGCCGTGTTTCGACACGTGGGAGATATAGTCGCATCGTGGGCGTTTCAAGTTGGTAATCAGAGCCAATGAGCCATCCCCGACTTAGGATCCCCCTGCTTGATCGAATTGCTGACGTTGTTGAGTCTAGAACAAAATGTTTTGAGTCTTAGGATTATATATATCGGAGAGTAGGATTCTTTTTACTCCTCGGTCCCTTCGTCGCTCTGGTGAGGCCTCCTGACGTAGAAGTTTTGACTTTTCTCTCCTCAAATTTCACGAATTTTTTTAGGATCACGCGGGTATCTTGGATTCATTCCGATATTCTTGTGACAAGAACATTGTTCTTGGTGCCTCCTGACATTTAGGGGTTGTGGCAGTGTCATGGGGAGTTGAGCTCCGAGGTATTGTCGTCACAATTTTATCGTTGCAGTTCTGGAATACCTGAGTTTTGCCGACATCGAAAATCTCTTTTATGCAGTTGTTGGTCAGATAACCTCGACGCCACCCAGTACTGGGGCGGGAGTTCGGGAGTATTGCCATAACTCGTATAACAGATGCTTTTCAAAGGTTGAGGTACATGATTTCTGAAGGTTTCTTGGTTATGTGCTGAAGGATGGATACAACTGGATGTAGGAATTGTTAGTTTGGGTGAGATATTATGCTTCCCCTATATCCCCAACACCAGATTGCATAACCAGAAAGTTTCAGGAGTTTATAAGTGGGAATTCAAGTAGCTCCTAGAATATCTTTCCAACAGACACATGATACGATATGGGATCTATCATATGTTTGTTTCCGGCTTATTCTGCAAGCCAATTCTTTGTTTTGTTTTGAGTTGTGGTATTTGAGTTGCTTCAATGTCAAGTGTTGATTACATACCTTTCCTAAGCGGTGTTCTCATATTTCTATGTGAATACTAATCCTTCATTATAATTGAGATTGTCATGTCAATCCTTTTCTACTAGTGTGCTTCTCTTCAAGTTAATCCCATCCTTTCAATATTTGCTAGATCAATTCTTAGTTCTTTGCAATGTTGTTCATTTCATTTGTCCCAAGTTGTGTTTGTTTTTCCTGCCCTCCCACTCTTTTTCTTCAAGGATTCAGATTTCTTAATCATGTATCCTTTTATTTATGAGAAGTCTCTTCAGTCTTTTCTTTCAATGTTTTACATGGTGTTTCTTATGAAGATGCTAAGGGAGTTTCAAGTTCGTCACTCTTCACTCGTTTTCTTCTCCAGTGGATTCAATTCAAGCTTTGTTGATCATATCCTTTTCCGCGTTCCAAATGCTTTCCCATGCCGATGCACCTCATAATCATTCCCTGCTTGCTATTCAATTGTTCTGGAGTGCTGAAGATATCTCAAAGATTCGTGTTTCCTCTCTGCATTCGTTCAAGCTCTTTCGAGGTTGTAATCTCATTCAAGACATTTAATTCAACCGGCGCAATCTCTCTTTTAAATCGTTCAACAATGTATCTTTTGAGTGGGCCCTAACCCACAGGTCTTTTCCCAGGATCTTACCTAACTCTTCTAATTCTTTCCAGTGTGATTCTCAAATTCTTTTCAATGTTTGACGTAAGAATGAATTTTCATCAGTCATGTCTTTCGCCAAGATCTTTCAAATTCTTTTCACCCATCCGAAGCAATTCAGGAGTCTTTTCAGTTTGATTCTCCGGAGCCCATCATCTCAGAATTATTCATTCTCAGCATTCATCTCTCTTTCCCCAATCTTACCGGTGCGTCACTCAAGTATTCTCTAATCAGCTCGTGATCTATTCGTTCTCATGTATCTAAATTCCCCCAAGTATCTTCATTCATTTTCCAATTCTTCCCGCTGAATTGTGCTTTTGCTACTTTCATGTTCAATTCTTACGGTGGTTCGTTCAAGAATTATCTTCCTTCGTTATCATATCAATTCATTTGTTGTTTCAATCCTACCGGTGGTTCGTTGAAGACCTTCTCAAGCTTGCGCTATATCTCTCCTAATCCTTTCTATGAGAATAAGTAGTATGCCAAATCCGTTGCTTGCCATCAATTTAAATTGGTGAAGGATATGCATAACTTAATTCTTATTCTTGTTTTATCCAAGTGATTAATTCCTTATTCCGGAGGTTCATCAAAATTCTTGATTTCATTTGTTCATCTTTCTTTCCGGAGTTCTAAGTTTTCTCAGTTATATCATCGCGAAGCTCCATCTAATCAATGCAAGGATTCATCTTATTCTTTTCAAGCTTCTTTTCCTTGCGACCTTCTTTCTATCCATCCGGAGTTCTTCGAGAGTTTCTTCATGGTGGTTCGTCAAGGATTCTTTTCAATCTTCGATCATTCTTCAAGATTTCTCTCAAAGTTTTGATCTACCAAGCTATACTCAAAATAAACATGGTGTTCAACACATGTCTTGTTTTGAGGAGTTCAAGCATTCTTCATCTTGCATTCCGAAGTGCATTTCTCTCTATCTTATCTTTTGAGGTGGTGTTATGTCACTCTTGACAATTTCCTTCATGTTTCATGATTCACAAGTTGTCAAGAATGAGATAGTTAAACCCATCAATGTCTTCGAGCATGAGCTCTTCTCAATCCATCAATCTCTTCGTTGGAGTTATCTTGGGTTATTTCTCCCCTAAAGCCTTCCCTAAGGAATGTTTCTATTGTGGTGCTTATCAATAATCCAAGTTTCCTCCTATTCTTGCGAGGAAAGAAGTTTTTCCATCTCTTCGTTCATCTCAGCTAATCAATCTTTTGGTAGTGGCCGGTTGTCATCTCATAATTTTGAGATGTCTTCCGTAAGCCCACATCAAGCTTATCCTTTTGTTGTTGATAATCCAACAACTCCGTTCTAGCATTTGTTGTAAGCGTGCTCTCTCAAGATCTTGTTTCCCTCCGTTCATTCCATTCCAATCTTTCATTTCTTCTGGAAGCATTGTGATGTTGCTCTCTTTACTCATCATCTCGGATTGTGAGGACCGTGTTCTTTTCGTGCTTATCCATTTAACCGGAGTGTCGTTGCCCTCTTTTCAAGTCCTTCCCATTCTGTCAAGTTTTGCCTCCCTTCTCAACTGGAGTGCTGTCTGAAATCTTTCTTACCCATGGTGCCATTATTTCAATAGTTTCGGAGGCAATGTGTTGTTGATTTCATCAAGTATCCTCTCATCTTGTCAAGTTCATGATTCTTCTTCCTTCCATTTACAGTCGGAGTGTTGTCCAAATTATATCATTCTTATTCATTCTCTATCTTGTTTTAACCGGAGTGGTTTCAATATCTATCTTGGCACTTAACCTCAAGGTTTTTCGCAATATTCCTTGTTCCTCTTTTCTAACGGAGTGTTTTCAACTTTGTTCATCTCCATTGTATTCTTATTTCAATTTGTTCAACCTCTCAAGGTTCATGGTTTCACTCGTTTGTCGAAGAAGCAACTTAGTTTTACCTCTTCTCTTCCTCTTCCGTTTCTCTCCAGTGCCATCCTTAGATCTTGGGACGAGATCCTCTCATAGTGGTGGAGTGTTGTGACGCCCTAAGACCGGCGCTCCAGATGCCTTCCATGGATTCCGGGTTTCGTCGTGTGATTTGTTTGGTTCGTTGCATTCATCATGGCATCATGTGCATTGCATCGTGCAACCCGTTTTAAAAACTCAACCAAATAAACCGTATGGATCTTCGATCCATTTAAATCGAGGGGTATTCACAATGGTGATTTCTCTTTAGAACATATACTCCCAATATTATTAGGGAGCTATAATAAATATTCCATTAGTTTGCAATTAACCGCAAACACACTTGCAATTTAAACTCTCATGTCTTTTCTGCTTCGAGTTTGCTCCTCAAACTTCGCCCATAAATTCTTTTATCTTTTTCCGGAGCTCTACCAAAATCTCAACATTTTTGGGTCCTTTCGAACGCCCACTTCTTATTAAAACTCATTTGAATTTAATTCAAACGAGTTCGAATCCAAACTTCGCACACATGCTCATTTATACTTTTCTTGGATCAATCTCATTTTTGCGAGTCCAGTAAAATTAACTCCACGCCCAATATCCACTCCAATCTCTCTCAACATTTCTTCTATGTTTCCGTTTTTAAATAGAGAGGGAATAAGAGGGAGAGAGGAGCCAGCCCAGCCGACCTCTTAGGCCTGACCGACTAGGCCGGCCCTTTAGGCCCAGCCGACCCCCCTAAAGCCCACCTAACCCTAGCGCCGACCCATTCCTCTCCTCGATCCCCCTCGTCCTCCTCCCGAGCGCCGCCTTCGCCCGATCCCTCCTCTCGCTCACAGGGCCTCTCCTCTCCTTGCGCTCGATCCCGACCCCCTCGGCCTTCGGCCATGGCGCCGCACCACCGGCCACCAGCAGGACGCCGCTGCAGCGCCGACCAGCGCCGGCCTCGACCTCCTCCCTCACACGCGGCTCGCCTCGCCTCCTTCATCTTCTGCGCCTCCACGCCGTTTTCCGCACCCCGGCCTCCTCGTCACCGCTTCGCCCGTCCCCGACCACTAGTGCCCTTGCCGGAGCCACCTTGCCTCGCCTCCTCCTGCGGGTCCCGACGACACAAGCCCCGGCGACCCCTTACTTTGCTCGCCCGCCTTGCCTCGCGCGCCTTGCCCTACTACAACGCTGACCATCAGGTTCGGCCGCCAATCTTCTTGCCGCGAGCGCCCGGTTCCCCTGCCTTGTCCTCCTCCACCTCGCCGGACTCTCCTTCCTCCCGCGCGCCTACCTCTCCTGCAAGGCCGCCCCTCGCCTTGCCGCCGTCGAGCTGCGCCGCTATGCCGAGCGCCCATGTTCTCTGACCCGCTGCTACTCTGCTGCAAGCCACGGTACGTCGCAGCTGCGTCGTTGCACGGCGCCACCAGCAACCTCCTGCCTCGCCTTCCTCCTGTGTCCACTGTTGTCGCGGCCTCAAGCTCCATGGACGACCTCCTATACATCGAATGGGAGGAGAACCGCTGCGTTGAATGGATCGGTGCCGCTCCAGGCCACCGCACTGTACAACTGCTTTGAGAGAACCCGGATACGCCAAGACCCGGACCGCCAAGTACCACGACGTCCGTCGATCGCCAAGTACCCCTTCGGATACGCAAGTCCCTCGAAGGTTCACCGATGCCTAGTACCACTTCAGTTCCGAAACACAACGAGTACCCCGACACCCATGTCCCATCAAGTTCGACTACAACGTGTACCACTACCATCGTCGATGAACCGTGTAACGCATGCGTCAAGTACCTCTACGGAAGACCAAAACGTCTATGAACCGTGTACGACTACCGTTGCCAAAGACCGCGAGCACAACTACTTCCCACAACGGCGCCAAGTTCCACCACCGACGATTGTTTTGGATTCGCCAAGTCCGACTATAAAGCGAAGACCCGTGTACCACAACTTCCCTCTACAAACCCGAACCATCCCGATTGCACGCTTCGAAGTTTCGGTAACGTTGAGTTTGTGAGGATCCGTTCAGCTACGTCCGTTTGTCTTCTTCATGGACTCGTTCTTCTTCCTTGCGGGATCTTAGGCAAGATGACCATACCCTTAAAATCACTTCTATCTTTGCAGGCTAGTTGTTCGTTCTATCGCTTTGTAGCGCTACCTACCACTTGTTATATCATGCCTTCCATATTGCCATGTCAAGCCTCTAACCCACCTTCCTAGCAAACCGTTGTTTGGCTATGTTACCGCTTTAGCTCAGCCCCTCTTATAGCGTTGCTAGTTGCAGGTGCAGTTGAAGTTTGTTCCATGTTGGAACATGGATATGTTGGGATATCACAATATCTCTTATTTAATTAATGCATCTATATACTTGGTAAAGGGTGGAAGTCTCGGCCTTATGCCTGGTGTTCTGTTCCACTCTTGCCGCCCTAGTTTCCATCATACCGGTGTTATGTTCCTTGATTTTGCGTTCCTTACGCGGTTGAGTGTTATGGGAACCCCTTAACAGTTTGCCTTGAATAAAACTCCTCCAACAAGGCCCAACCTTGGTTTTAACATTTGCCACCTAAGACTTTTTCCCTTGGGTTCTGCAGACTCAAGGGTCATCTTTATTTTAACCCCCGGGCCAGTGCTCCTCTGAGTGTTGGTCCAACCTGTCAACCGCCGGTGGCCACCAGGGGCAACTCTGGGCTGGCCTACCGGAAGTTTGGACAATCCAGTGTGCCCTGAGAACGAGATATGTGCAGGTCCTATCGGGATTTGTCGGCACATTCGGGCAGCTTTGCTGGTCTTGTTTTACCATTGTCGAAATGTCTTGTAACTGGGATTTCGAGACTGATCGGGTCTTTCCGGGAGAAGGAATATCCTTCGTTGATCGTGAGAGCTTGTGATGGGCTAAGTTGGGACACCCCTAGAGGGTATAAACTTTCGAGAGCCGTGCCCACGGTTATGTGGAAGATGGGAATTTGTTATTGTCCGGTTGTAGAGAACTTGACACTTGACTTAATTAAAATGCATCAACCGCGTGTGTTCCCGTGAGGGTCTCTTTTCAACGGAGTCCGGGAAGTGAACACGGTTTTAGGTTATGTTTGAACGTAAGTAGTTTCATGATCACTTCTTGATCACTTCTAGCTTCACGACCGTTGCGTTGCTTCTCTTCTCGCTTTTTTTGTATGTTAGCCACCATATATGCTTAGTGCTTGCTGCAGCTCCACCTCATTACCTCATCCTACCCATAAGCTTAAATAGTCTTGATCTCACGGGTGTGAGATTGTTGAGTCCTCGTGACTCACAGATACTTCCAAACAGTTGCAGGTGCCAATGATACCAGTGCAGGTGACGCAACCGAACTCAAGTGGAAGTTCAACGAGGATCTATGTCGTTACAACGTTTCGCTTCCTGATGATCAGTAGTTGAGCCCAGTTGGGACGATCGAGGATCTAGCATTTGGTGTGTCTTATTTTATTTTGGTTCCGTAGTCGGACCTTTGATTGTACTCTGGATGATGTATGTTTAACTTGTTATTTGTGTGAAGTGGCGATTGTAAGCCAACTCTTTATCCCTTTCTTATCTTGTACATGGGATTGTGTGTAGATTACACCTCTTGCGACAAAACCACAATGCAGTTATACCTCTAAGTCGTGCGTCGACATGTGGGAGATATAGCCGCATCATGGGTGTTACACCCCCCCGCTTCCATATTTGTGCCGGAGGGAAAGGAAAGGGGGGAGAGGGAAGGAGGGGGGGGGGCGAATCCCCCTCCTTCCTTTCTCGCATAGGCTGGCTGCCATAGTGGTGTGCGCCAGCCCCTTGCATGCTGGTGTGCTCCCCACTATTTGCCAGATAGGCCCATCATCCTCCCGGGGCTTCCCGGAACCCCTTCCGGTGATCCGATGACTACCCGGTACCTCCCGAAACTCTTCCGGTGTCCAAATATCATCGTCCTTTATATCGATCTTTACCTCTGGACCATTCTGGAGCTCCTCGTCATGTCTGTTATCTTATCCGGGACTTCGAAGAACATTCGATCACCAAATCATATAACTCATATAACACTATATCGTCAATGAATGTTAAGCGTGCGGACCCTACGAGTTCGAGAACTATGTAGACATGACCAAGACACCTCTCCAATCAATAACCAATAGCGGAACCTGGATGCCTATATTGGTTCCTACATATTCTACGAAGATCTTTATTGGTCGAACCTTATGACATTATACGTAATTCCCTTTGTCTGTCGGTATGTTACTTGCCCGAGATTCGATCGTCGGTATCTTCATACCTAGTTCACTCTTGTTACCGGCAAGTCTCTTTACTCATTCCATAATACATCATCTCGTAACTAACTCCTTAGTCACTTTGCTTGCAAGCTTATTGTGATATGTGTTACCGAGAGGGCCTAGAGGTACCTCTCTGATACTCGGAGTGACAAATCCTAATCTCCATCCATGCCAACTCAACAGACACCTTCGGAGATACCTGTAGAGCATCTTTATGATCACCCACTTACGTTGTGACGTTTGTTATCACACAAGGTATTCCTCTGGTATCCGGGAGTTGCATGATCTCATAGTCTAAGGAATATGTATTTGACATTAAGAAAGCAATAGCAGTAAACTGAACGATCATATGCTAAGCTAATGAATGGGTCTTTTCCATCACATCATTCTTCTAATGATGTGATCCTGTTATCAAGTGACAACACATGTCTATGGTTAGGAAACCTTAACCATCTTTAATCAACGAGCTAGTCTAGTAGAGGCTCACTAGGGAGATGGTATTTTGTTTATGTATCCACACATGTATCTAAGTTTCTAATCAATACAATTCTAGCATGAATAATAAACATTTATCATGAATAAGGAAATATAAAATAACAACTTTATTATTGCCTCTAGGGCATATTTCCTTTAGTATCCCACTTGCACTAGAGTTAATAATCTAGATTACATTGTAATGAATCTAACACCCATGGACTCTTGGTGCTGATCATGTTTTGCTCGAGGAAGAGGCTTAGTTAACGGGTCTGCTACATTCAGATCCGTATGTATTTTGCAAACTTCTATGTCTCCATACTTGACATTTTCACGAATGGAGTTGAAGCGTCTCTTGATGTGTTTGGTTCTCTGGTGAAACCTAGATTCCTCCGCTAAGGCAATTGCTTCAGTGATGTCACAAAAGATTTTCATTGGACCCGATGCACTGGGTATTACACCCAGATCGGATATGAACTCCTTCATCCAGACTCCTTCATGTGCTGCTTTCGAAGCAGCTATGTACTCTGCTTCACACGTAGATCCCGCCATGATGCTTTGCTTGGAACTGCACCAACTGACAGCTCCACCATTCAATATAAATACGTATCCGGTTTGTGACTTAGAGTCATCCGGATCAGTGTCGAAGCTAGCATCGGCATAACCATTTACGATGAGCTCTTCGTCACCTCCATAAACGAGAAACATATCCTTGGTCCTTTTCAGGTACTTTAGGATGTTCTTGACCACTGTCCAGCGGTCCGCTCCTGGATTACTTTGGTACCTCCCTGCCAAACTTATGGCAAGGCACACATCAGGTCTGGTACACAACATATCATACATGATAGAACCTATGGCTGAGGCATAGGGAATGACTTTCATTTTCTCTCTATCTTCTGCAGTGGTTGGGCTTTGAGTCTGACTCAATTTCACACCTTGTAACACGGGCAAGAACCCTTTCTTTTACTGATTCATTCTGAACTTCTTCAAAACTTTATCAAGGTATGTGCTGAAGGAAATATGCCCTAGAGGCAATAATAGAGTTTTTATTTATATTTCCTTATATCATGACAAATGTTTCTTATTCATGCTAGAATTGTATTAACCGAAAACTTAGTACATGTGTGAATACATAGACAAACAGAGTGTCACTAGTATGCCTCTACTTGACTAGCACGTTAATCAAAGATGGTTAAGTTTCCTAGACATAGACATGTGTTGTCATTTGATGAACGGGATCACATCATTAGAGAATGATGTGATGGACAAGACCCATCCGTTAGCTTAGCACTATGATCGTTTAGTTTATTGCTATTGCTTTCTTCATGACTTATACATGTTCCTATGACTATGAGATTATGCAACTCCCGAATACCAGAGGAACACTTAGTGTGCTATCAAACGTCACAATGTAACTGGGTGATTATAAAGATGCTCTATAGGTGTCTCCGATGGTGTTTGTTGAGTTGGCATAGATCGAGATTAGGATTTGTCACTTCGATTGTCGGAGAGGTATCTCTAGGCCCTCTCAGTAATGCACATCACTATAAGCCTTGCAAGCAATATGACTAATGAGTTAGTTGTGGGATGATGCATTACGGAACGATTAAAGATACTTGCCGGTAACGAGATTGAACTAGGTATGATGATACCGATGATCGAATCTCGGGAAAGTAACATACCGATGACAAAGGGAACAACGTATGTTGTTATGCGGTTTGACCGATAAAGATCTTCATAGAATATGTGGGAACCAATATGAGCATCCAGGTTCCGCTATTGGTTATTGACCGGAGATTTGTCTCGGTCATGTCTACATAGTTCTTGAACCCGTAGGGTCCGCACGCTTAACGTTCAATGACGATTTGTATTATGAGTTTATGTGATTTGATGACTGAAGGTTGTTCAGAGTCCCGAATGAGATCACGGACGTGACGAGGAGTCTTGAAATGGCCGAGACATAAAGATTCATATATTGGAAGGTTACATTCGGACACCGGAATGGTTCAGGTCGTTTCGGATGAGTTTTGGAGTACCGGGGGTTACCGGAACCCCCCCGGGGAAGTTATTGGGCCTCATGGGCCTAATGGTGGAAGAGAGGAGGCAGGACAAGGAGTGGCGCGCGCCCCCTAGCCCAAACCGAATTGGACTAGGGCTAGGGGGCTGGCCCCCATTTCCTTCTCTTCTCCTACTCCTTCCCCCTTCTCCTTGTGGAAGTAGGAAGGGGGGGGATCCTACTTAGGCTTTGTTTGGTGACTCAGGGAAGAATGCCCAGGGTACTACATCCCTTTGGGGGAACTTCAGGAGCACACGTAATTCCCTTCCTTTCCATAGGAGAGATCTTCTCCTCATTTGTTGGTACAGGGGAGGGGAAGAGAGGGTTGGAAGGCACGGGCGAGGGAGGGAGAGCGAGGCAACAGAGATCAGATCGCGCGAGGGAAACGACGGGAGGATTTTCCATGAGTGTGGAGGTGTGGGACCTTTTCCCGGGGAAAGGGCAGGGTTCGGGCAGGCACACCCCATCGAACGGGTCGTCCAAATGACGAGGCTGTTTTCCCAAGCGAGGGTCTCCATGTGGATTTCAGGCCCTGGAAAAACGTGGGGATCCCGGGGGGAACCCACGCAACCAAATGAGCCCTTAGAGCAGGACTCCCTCCCCCCTGGGCGCGCCACCCTTGGCGGACCTCCTCCTCCCTCCCCCTTTATATACGTGGGAGGGGGGCACCCCATAGACACACAAATTGATCTTTTAGCCATGTGCGGTGCCCCCCTCCATAGTTTCACACCTCGAACATATCGTCATAGTGCTTAGGCGAAGCCCTGCGCCGGTAACTTCATCATCACCGTCACCACACCGTCGTGTTGACGAAACTCTCCCTCGGCCTCAACTGGATCAAGAGTTCGAGGGACGTCACCGAGCTGAACGTGTGCAGATCACGGAGGTGCCGTGCGTTCGGTACTTGATCGGTTGGACCACGAAGACGTTTGACTACATCAACCGTGTTACTAAACGCTTCCACTTTTGGTCTATGAGGGTACGTAGACATACTCTCCCCTCTCATTGCTATGCATCTCCTAGATAGATCTTGCATGATCGTAGGTAATTTTTTTTTGAAATACTGTGTTCCCCAACAGTGGCATCCGAGCGAGGTCTATGTGTAGATGTTGTATGCACGAGTAGAACACAAAGAGTTGTGAGCGATAATATTCATACTGCTTACCAGCATGCCATACTTTGATTCAGCGGTATTGTTGGATGAAGCGGCCTGGATCGACATTACATGACCGCGTTCATGAGACTGGTTCTACCGCCGTGCTTCGCACACATGTGGCTAGTGGGTGTCTATTTCTCCAGCTTTAGCTGAATCGAGTTTGACTATGCCCAGTCCTTGTTGAAGGTTAAAACAACACACTTCACAAAAAATCATTGTGATTTTTGATGTGAAGGTAAGAACGGTTCTTACTAGAAGACCGTAGCAGCCACGTAAAACTTGCAACAACAAAGTAGAGGACGTCTAACTTGTTTTTGAAGGATATATGCCCTAGAGGCAATAATAAAGTTGTTATTTATATTTCCTTATATCATGATAAATGTTATTATCCATGGTAGAATTGTATTAACCGGAAACTTAGTACATGTGTGAATACATAGACAAACAGAGTGTCACTAGTATGCCTCTACTTGACTAGCTCGTTAATCAAAGATGGTAAGTTTCCTAGCCATGGACAAGAGTTGTCATTTGATGATCGAGATCACATCATTAGAGAATGATGTGATTGACTTGACCCATCCGTTAGCTTAGCACTATGACCGTTTAGTTTATTGCTATTGCTTTCTTCATAACTTATACATGTTCCTATGACTATGAGATTATGCAACTCCCGAATATCGGAGGAACACTTAGTGTGCTATCAAACGTCACAACGTAACTGGGTGATTATAAAGATGCTCTACAGGTGTCTCTGATGGTGTTTGTTGAGTTGGTATAGATCAAGATTAGGATTTGTCACTCCGATTGTCAGAGAGGTATCTCTGGGCCCTCTCGGTAATGCACATCACTATAAGCCTTGCAAGAAATGTGACTAATGAGTTAGTTGCGGGATGATGCATTACAGAACTGGTAAAGAGACTTGCTGATAATGAGATTGAACTAGGTATTGAGATACAGACGATCGAATCTCGGGCAAGTAACATACCGATGACAAAGGAAACAACGTATGTTGTTATGCGGTTTGACCGATAAAGATCTTCGTAGAATATGTAGGAACCAATATGAGCATCCAGGTTCTGCTATTGGTTATTGACCGGAAGTGAGTCTCGGTCATGTCTACATAGTTCTCGAACCCGTAAGGTCCGCACGCTTAACGTTTGATGATGATCGGTATTATGAGTTTATGTGTTTTGATGTACCGAAGTTATTCAGAGTCCCGGATGTGATCACGGACATGACGAGGAGTCTCGAAATGGTCGAGACATAAAGATCGATATATTGGAAGGCTATGTTTGGACATCAGAATGGTTCCAGATGAGTTCAGGCATTTACCGGAGTACCGGGGGGTTACCGGAACCCCCTGGGGAGTCAATGGGCCTTATTGGGCCTTAGTGGGAGAGAGGAGGAGGCGGCCAGGTGGAGGGTGTCGGTGTCAAGACCGGTGGATCTCGGGTAGGGGGTTCCAAACTGTGTGTCTAAGTTCGATGGTAACAGGAGGCAGGGGACACGATGTTTTACCCAGGTTCGGACCCTCTTGATGGAGGTAATACCCTACGTCTTACTTGATTGATATTGATGAATATGAGGGTTGCAAGAGTTGAGCTACCATGAGATCGTTGTGGCTAAACCCTAGAAGTCTAGCCTGTATGATTGTGATTATGATTATGATTGCCTCTACAGACTAAACCCTCCGGTTTATATAGACATCAGAGGGGCCTAGGGTTGTACAGAGTCGATTTACAAAGGAAGGAATCTACATATCCAAACGCCAAGCTTGCCATCCATGCAAAGGAGAGTCCCATCCGGACACGGGAAGAAGTCTTCTGTCTTGTATCTTCATAGGCCATTAGTCCGGCCCATGTTACATAGTCCGGACGCCCGAGGACCCCTTAATCCTGGACTCCCTCAGTACCCCTGAACCAGGCTTCAATGACGATGTGTCCGATGCGCAGATTGTCTTCGACATTGCAAGACGGGTTCATCCTCCGAATACTCCAAAACAGCCTTCAAACACAGAAAATGTGTTCGGCTCTGCAAAACGAGCACCACACACGTAGAGAGTATAATATTTTATGAGTCCAATCCACTGACAACTTTTGTAGCGTGACATCACGTCATTGCCCGGTCATTATTTCGAACCCTTTTTGGCCTCCCACTCCATGTTTCAAGATGCGGTTTTATTGGCACATCTTGTCAAAGCAGAGATCGTGTCCCCTTATTGCGGGATTCTCATCAATACGGGCATGGGTAATCCAACCGCGCCGTCTGCACGACCCTTGGGGAATAGGCGAGTTTTAAGGCGAGTGGGGAGGCGCTTGATATTCGCAGCCTTTATAAAGGGATAAAGATTTCTCATTTTCACCCACGCCCTCTTCCTCTCTGCCCATCCATTCTCGAGCTCCAGCGCCCAAGCTTCCATCCTTTCCACCTCAAAAAAGCACTCCAGCCATGTCCTGATCTGGAGCGCAGGGCAAGTGGATGGTTTCCTCCGTTAAGGAGAAGGACACCACCAAGCTCTGGGAGGCCGAGTACTTAGCCAAGGAAATCGCCCACCGGCTTCCAGCAAAGGGGCAGATCATCCCCACCCCGGAGCCCCATGAGAGGGTGGTATTCATCCCCCACTTCGTTCGCGGATTGGGATTCCCACTCCACCCATTCGTCCGTAGACTCATGTTCTACTATGGGCTGGATTTCCACGATCTAGCCCCCAACTCATTCCTCAACATCTCGGCATTCATTGTCATGTGCGAGGCCTTCCTGTGCATCCCACCCCACTTCGGATTGTGGTTAAAGATCTTAAATATGAAGCCGAAGGTGGTGGGTGGTCAACACGTAGAGTGCGGAGGCGCCATGGTGAGCAAGATGCCCAACGTCTCATGGCCCAAAGGTACCTTTGTGGAGACCATCAAAGGGTGACAACAACAATGGTTCTATGTCACAGAGTCTCGTGACGCCACCTGGGCCGCGGCTCCCGAATTCTAGTCCGGCGCCCCGATGCGGCTCACCTCCTGGCTAGAGAAGGACCTGGACTGGTCTTCATCGGACGAGCTAACAGTGCTCTAGACGCGCATCAGGAGCATGGCGGACAAGAACATCAAGCTTGTCAATGTGATCCAAGTGATGCTTGCTCGCCGGATCCTTCCGTGCCAAAGCCGGACTTGCCATTTGTGGGAGTTTGATCCGGCGAAGCACCAGACCTTGCAACAGTTCTTCGGCACTACGCACGAAGACATCTGGAAGGTGCTTTTTAAGGCCAATGAGACGTGGCCAGCGATGACCGAGGACCGCGGGCACGACCTGGCCCATCCCGCCAGTTCGGTAAGTTTTTCGTATTTCAAGGTGTATCCTTTACTTGCATACTCAAGGAAGACGCCTAAGCTTCCCCATTTATTTTTTCAGGGATGGACAAAGAAGGCAGAGCGGATCCAATGTTTGGCTCTGCTGCCCGAAGACCCAGCAATCCCTCTTCTGACGAAGATGCTGGTTCCGGCGCCCTACCAAGTGCCGGAGAAGAAGGCCAAGGAAACTAGGAGTGGTCTCCGTCGTAAGGGCACTTCGGACGTGATGTCCGAAGACGCCAAGACCCACTCCCACACCAAGGATGACGACGAGGAGGAGGAAAGCAACTCTCCCTCTGAGGGGGGAAGGAATAAAAGGGCAGCCTCCACGCATCTGGAAGTAGAGGCGTCCAAGAAGGGGAAGGTTTCCCTCGCGGACAACTCCACGTGGGACATCGACAACAGCTCCGAGTGGCGCCCCAGGGATAAGCCCCTGGCCGAATCGTAAGTACTCGAAGATGCACACACATATCCGGCTCCTTTACTTCATGGTTTTAACATGTTGAATCATGCATTGCAGTCCGGCTTGTTTCGACCTTGAGCGATCCTCATCTTCGGGGAATTTGCTGGATCCGAAGGTGATGGACAGCGGGTCCCTTCCGGCGGCCTCTTCTCCCAAGGCCATGGACACCGAGGTGCTATCCCGAAGGACCTCCCCAGTCCAGGGAGAGACGCAGGAGGCCGTCAGGGTGGCGCCAGAGGGTGAACCATCGGCCGTCGGACACATGGGGGAGCAAATCCCCATGGAGACTGGCGATGGGGGCCATATCCAATCCGGCCCCAGCCGAATACAATTCCGGAGACCTATATGGCTCTGGAATCCGGCAAGCAGCCTCCTTCGAAAGAAGGAGGTGCACCGATTCCACCGGTGACCTCTGTCCATCCAGAGGCACCGGATACTCTACTGGAAACGCTACGAAGTGCTTCCATTGTTGAGGAACACTGTACCCTCATGGGTACGTCGGTTGAGAGGATTCAGTCCGCGAAGAGCAGACTGGCCGAAGCCTGCAAAAGCCTTCTAACAGGCTTTGAGGAAACACAATTTATACAAAAGGAATGTCTTAGTATAGACAGTAGCCCCTGAGACACTGTCCGATGTTCGAAAAGAAAAACCGGACAGAGGATCAACTTAATTTTCACAGGAGACTAACCATATGTGCCTGTGTATATAAGTAGGCGTCTTCGCTGGCTGTGACCTCTCATGCTACTGAGGTCTCCGGACTGAAGCAGAGTCTGGAGCGGACCGAGGAAGAGCTCGGCCGCATGAAAAAACAGCTCGAAGACCATCAAGGTATGCAATGACCTTGTGTAGGTTCAGAAAGGATGAATGATTTGTGTTGACCATAGTGCCATGATATTTTGTAGGAGCGGCGACCGAGGTGGCAACCCTCACGAAGGCGCTGTCTGATACGTCTCCGTCGTATCTACTTTTCCAAACACTTTTGCCCTTGTTTTGGACTCTAACTTGTATGATTTGAATGGAACTAACCCGAACTGACGCTGTTTTCAGCAGAATTGCCATGATGTTGTTTTATGTGCAGAAAACAAAAGTTCCGGATGACCTGAAACTCCACGGAATATCTTACAATAAATAATAAAAAATCCTTGCCAAATATGAAGACCAAGGGGTCCACACCCTTCTCACGAGGGTGGGGGGTGCCCCCCCTAGGGCGCGCTCCCTACCTCATGGGCCCCCTGGAGACCTCCCGACTCCAGCTCCAACTCTATATAACTGCTTTCGGGGAGAAAAAAATAGGAGATAAGAAATCATCGCATTTTATGATACGGAGCCGCCGCCAAGCCCTAAAACCTCTCGGGAGGGCTGATCTGGAGTCCGTTCGGGGCTCCGGAGAGGGGGATTCATTGCCGTCTTCATCATCAACCATCCTCCATCGCCAAGTTCATGATGCTCACCGCCGTGCGTGAGTAATTCCATCATAGGCTTGCTGGACGGTGATGGGTTGGATGATATTCACCATGTAATCGAGTTAGTTTTGTTAGGGTTTGATCCCTAGTATCCACTATGTTCTGAGATTGATGTTGCTATGACTTTCCTATGCTTAATGCTTGTCACTAGGGCCCGAGTGCCATGATTTCAGATCTGAACCTATTATGTTTTCATCAATATATGAGAGTTCTTGATCCTATCTTGCAAGTCTATAGTCACCTATTATGTGTTATGATCCATTAACCCCGAAGTGACAATAATCGGGATACTTACCGGTGATGACCGTAGTTTGAGGAGTTCATGTATTCACTATGTGCTAATGCTTTGTTCCGGTTCTCTATTAAAAGGAGGCCTTAATATCCCTTAGTTTCCATTAGGACCCCGCTGCCACGAGAGGGTAGGACAAAAGATGTCATGCAAGGTCTTTTCCATAAGCACGTATGACTATATTCGGAATACATGCCTACATTACATTGATGAATTGGAGCTAATTCTGTGTCACCCTATGTTATGACTGTTACATGATGAACCGCATCCGGCATAATTATCCATCATTGATCCAATGCCTACGAGCTTTCCATATACTGGTTTACGCTTATTTACTTTCCCGTTGCTATTGTTACAATCACTACAAATTACCAAAAACATTACTTTGCTTTCGTTACTCTTTTGTTACCGTTACCATCACTATCATATTACTTTGCTACTAAACACTTTGCTGCAGATACTAAGTTTCCAGGTGTGGTTGAATTGACAACTCAGCTGCTAATACTTGAGAATATTCTTTGGCTCCCCTTGCGTCGAATCAATAAATTTGGGTTGAATACTCTACCATCGAAAGCTGTTGCGATCCCCTATACTCGTGGGTCATCAAGACTATTTTCTGGCGCCGTTGCCGGGGAGCATAGCTCTATTCTTTGAGTCACTTGGGGTTTATATCTGCTTATCATTATGAAGAACTTGAGAGATCCAAAAACCAAGATCTATCCCTCAACTACGAGGGGAGGTAAGGAACTGCCATCTAGCTTTGCACTTGATTCACCTTCTGTTATGAGTAAGCTTGCGACACCTACACCTGCTTCTTCTATTCGTTCTGATATGTCACATGTTATTGATGATGCTACTTCTTCTATACATGATACTTATGATGAAACTACCTCTATGCCTGATACTACTATGCCACTTAGTGATTTTCTCAAGGAACGACTTGCTAGGGCTAGAGAGATTGAAAATATTGAATCTAATTATGAGGATGAAAGTGATGATGAAGAATCACTTGTTATTCCCGAGAGTTATTTATTTGATCAAGAAGCTTCTTTAGCTATTTTAGCTTGCAAAGATAGATATGAACTCAAAATGTTATTAGCTAAATGGAATAAGTAATCTCCAAATGCTAGGATGAGACCTGACCCTGCTTTTGCTACTTCACCTATCTGTGTTACTGATAAGGATTATGAATTCTCTGTTGATCCTGATATAATTACTTTGGTTGAATATGATCCTTTTCATGGTTATGAATCTAAAATTGTTGTAGCACATCTTACTAAATTAAATGATATAGCTACCCTGTTCACTAATGATGAGAGATCTCGCTACTTTTATATCCTTAAAATATTTCCGTTCTCATTAAAGGGTGATGCTAAGATATGGTTTAATTCTCTTGATCCTGGTTGTGTGCGTAGTCCCCATGATATGATTTATTACTTCTCTGCTAAATATTTCCCTGCTCATAAGAAACAAGCCGCTTTAAAGGAAATATACAACTTTGTGCAAATTAAAGAAGAGAGTCTCCCACAAGCTTGGGGGAGGCTTCTCAAGTTACTTAATGCTTTGCCTGATCATGCTCTTAAGAAAAATGAAATACTTGATATCTTTTATAATGGACTAACCGATGCTTCCAGAGATTACCTGGATAGTTGTGCTGGTTCTCTTTTCAGGGAAAGAACACCAGATGAAGCTGAAGTCTTATTGAATAATATGTTGACAAATGAAAATAATTGGGCACCTCCTGAGCCAGCTCCTGCTCCAATTAATGATCCTATTCCTAAACCAACTCCGAAGAAGAGAGGTGTTCTATTTCTCAGTCCCGAAGATATGCAAGAGGCAAAGAAATCTATGAAAGAAAAAGGTATTAAAGCTGAAGATGTTAAGAATTTACCTCCTATTGAAGAAATACATGGTCTTAATTTACCACCTATTGAAGAAACATATGATCTTAGTCCTTTATTTATTGAAGAACCTCCAGACCTCGATAACCCGACACAGGTAGTAAAGGTAAATTCTCTCTATAGATATGATAAAGCTGAAATCCCTCCTGCTAAAATTGCTAGTCAATGCTTGGATGAATTTGATAATTTTATGTTTAAGCAAGAAGACTTCAATGCTTATTTTGGTAGACAATTAAAACAAGATGCTGATATGATTAAATACTTGGGTGATTATATGGCTAATATTAGAAGTGAACTCAAACTTGTTAGCAAATATGCTTCTCTGGTTACCACTCAAGTAGAACAAGTACTTAAAGCTCAAAAATAATTGCTCAATGAGATGAATAGTAAGAACAATAATTATGTTGTTAAAGTGTCTACTAGAACTGGTAGAATGACTCAGGAACCTTTGTATCCTGAAGGCCATCCTAAGAGAATTGAGCAAGATTCTCAGAGAAATAATATTGATGCACCTAGTTCTTCTAAAAAGAAGAAAAAGAAAAATAATAGAACTGTGCAAACTTCTAGTGAACCTATTGCTGAACCACCTGATTATCCAAATGATATCTCTATGTCTGATGCTGAAACACAATCTGGCAATGAACATGAACCTAATGAAAATGTTAATGATGATGTTCATAATAATGATCAACCTAGTAATGATAATGATGTAGAAATTGAACCTGCTGTTGATCTTGATAACCCACAATCAAAGAATCAACGTTATGATAAGAAAGACTTTGTTGCTAGGAAACATGGTAAAGAAAGAGAGCCTTGGGTTCAGAAACCCATGCCTTTTCCTCCCAAAACATCCAAGAAAAAGGATGATGAGGATTTTGAGCGCTTTGCTGAAATGATTAGACCTATCTTTTTGCGTATGCGATTAACTGATATGCTTAAAACAAATCCTTATGCTAAGTACATGAAAGATATTATTACAACTAAAAGAAAGATACCGGAAGCTGAAATTTCCACCATGCTTGCTAATTATACTTTTAAGGGTGGAATACCAAAGAAACTTGGAGATCCAGGAGTACCTACTATACCATGCTCCATTAAAAGAAACTATGTTAAAACTGCTTTATGTGATCTTGGAGTCGGTGTTAGTGTTATGCCTCTCTCTTTATATCATAGACTTGACTTGAATAAGTTGACACCTACTGAAATATCTTTGCAAATGGCTGATAAATCAACTGCTATACCTGTCGGTATTTGTGAGGATGTGCCTGTTGTAGTTGCAAACGTTACTATTTTAACGGACTTTGTTATTCTTGATATTCCTGAGGACGACAGTATGTCTATTATTCTTGGAAGACATTTTCTTAATATTGCAAGGGCTGTTATTGATTGCACTAAAGGCAATGTCACTTTTCATGTTAATGGTAATGAGAATATGGTACACTTTCCAAGGAAACAACCTCAAGTTCATAGTATCAATTCTATCAGAAAAATTCCATCGATTATATTTGGAGGTTTTGAATTTCCTCTTCCTACTGTCAAGAAGAAATATGATATACTTATTATTGGGGATGTGCATATCCCCGTTGAGGTAACCTAGTGTTATTCAAAATTTCTCTGGTTTCATGTTAATCGGAATGAGTTTGTTAACAAGACTTGATCAACCTTGTTAGTGGATTCCTTTTGACGAGCATGAGATGGATGAAATTAGAAGCACAACCTTCTGTACCCTCTCTATACTTTCTGTTATTTATATTAAATAAAGTAAAAATAAATAATTTTTGTCTGTTATCTGATTATCCGTGCAATATAAAAATACCTCGGAAATAGAAGTTCTCCAAATGCCCTAAAAATTAAATATGATTTTTATAGAATATTTGAGGATTTATGGAGCTGAGAACACACCAGGGGGGCCAACCACCTTGCCACGAGGGTGGAGGGCGCGCCCCTGCCTCGTGGGCCCACGGTGGCCCTCCTCCACTTATTCTTGCACCCACACACTCCTTTCTCCCCCAAACACGAAAAACCAGCTCAAACCCGAGTCCAAGCTCGTTTTGCTGCCATTTTCGATCTCCTTGCTCAAAGCACCTCTCACAAAACTGCTTGGGGAGATTGTTCCTTGGTATGGGACTCCTCCATTGGTCCAATTAGTTTTTGTTCTAGTGCTTTATTCATTGCAAATTTGTGTTGCTTAGGTGACCTTGTTCTTGAGCTTGCATGTCAAATTTATATGGTCAAAAGTAGTTCTGATGCATGATATAGGCTCTAGGCACTTGTAGGAGTAGTTGCTATAAATATTATTGAGTTTGGTTTACTTTTATTTTGAAGTTACTAAAAAATTTCAGAATTTTTCAGAGGAAGAAATATGCTTAGGAAAATGTTCCAAGGTGGTTCCTCAAGGAAGCAAGGACCCAGGCTTGCAATGCGTGATGCTGACGAAGAGCCACCAAGAGACGCTCTAGTGCGTCCTTGTGAGTGGCCTTCCGAAAATTTTGTGGATCGAGTGGGAATAAAAGAAGAATTCGACGCATATTTGCGTAACGCTGATCTTGTGAGCTTCGAGGAAGAGAAGTGCAGTCAGTATCATAACCTCACTAGTTCCTTTGTGAGGAGGTTTGAATTTTCCACTTCACGTAATTCTCCAACTGTCCTGTTTGATCTTTATTATAAATCTTATACCATGGACTTAGAGGATTTTGCCACTGCATGCAAACTTCCACAATGGGGTAGTATAAGGGATCCTCGCAAATCTGAATTTAGAGATTTTCTTGCTAATATAACTGTGAGAGAATCTAGAGATATTACACAAGCTACCATAGGGAGCATCCACTTTCCTGTTATACATTATTTTGCTCTCTTCATAGGTATATGCAGAAATGGTAAAGATGAGGCATGTCACGTGTGTGTCCCTGACCTCAGTATTCTTAGGAGTGCTGTGTTAGGAGACAAATCATATAATTTGGGAGCCACTGTTGCACGTAGCTTGCATCTTAATAGACATAATGGAGATTTCTTTGGAGGAATTTATGCAACCTGCTTAGCTAAATTTCTTGAGATAGACGTTCATGAAGGAGACATGGAGTTGCCTCCTGCTTATTTAGATTTTGATTCTATGGTTTCTCACCATTTTGTCGAGAGGAACGAATCGCCTCTCCAGTATCGACTAATCTTTGACAGACGCCGTGTTGTCCATATTACTCTCCCTGCTCCTGCTTTCTTTGATTATCAGGCAAGAGGAGGATATACTATTACCAGAGAGGAGGCAGATGAGTACGAGAGGAGAGCAGAGGCCGCTCGTCGCCACACTGCAGCTGAGGAGGCGATAGCTGCTGCATCACAGTACGACCCCAACAACTACTATTATGGATATCAGCCAGGCCAGCCATGGCCATAAACCAACTTAGGCCAAAAGCCTAAGCTTGGGGGAGTACATATTTCTCACCGACATTACATTTATGTTCACACACACTCATTGCTAGATGTCGGTGCTCATACTTTTTCATTGTATCATCCATGCTAGTTTATTTCCTTTTATGCTTTCTTCTTGTGTGTTTAATAAACCTTAAGAAAACCCCCCAAAAAATTAGTTGTAGCTTTTAATTAATTTACTTTCCATGCTTGTAGTAGTAATTAAAAAGAAAACCCAAAAATATTTCCTGTTCTTCTTTTGCTTGTTGGGAGCTTTCCCGTGTAAATAGTTTTATTTCTTTTCTTTTCTTTGGGGGTCAGTAGGAGAAGACCATGATTAAATTGTTGAAATGGCTCTTATATGCATTATTGTTTATCTGACAAAAGAGCCCATATTGCCTTGTCTTCTCCTGTTTATTGAATGCTCACAGATTCTAGCTTAGTCCAATGCACGTGCACTCTTATTATTATTCACATTGTTCGGTCGTGCAAGTGAAAGGCAATTATGATGATATATGATGGACTGACTGAGATGAGAAAAGCTGGTATGAACTCGAGCTCTTTTGTTTTTGTAAATATGATGAGTTCATCGTTCTTGATCCAGCTTGTTATGAATAAACATGTTTGCAATGACAATTAGAGATCATAGTTGCTTGTGCCATGCTAGATTAGCTATGAGTTATAATGGTTTACCTTGCGTGCCAACATGCTATTAAAATGGTTATGATGTGGTATGATAGGGTGGTATCCTCCTCTGAATGATTTAAGTGACTTGACTTGGCACATGTTCACACATGTAGTTGAAACAAATCAACATAGCCTTCACGATATTTATGTTCATGGTGGATTATATCCTACTCATGCTTGCACCCAATGTGTATTAATTTTAATGCATGCACATGGCTCTTGTCGCTCTCTAGTTGGTCGCTTCCCAGTCTTTTGCTAGCCTTCACCTGTACTAAGCGAGAATACTGCTTGTGCATCCAAACTCCTTAAACCCCAAAGTTATTCCAGATGAGTCCACTATACCTTCCTATATGCGGTATCTACCTGCCATTCCAAGTAAATTTGTATGTGCCAAACTCTAAACCTTCAAATAATCATCCTGTTTTGTATGCTAGAATAGCTCATGTATCAACTAGGGTTGTCTGTATCTTCCATGTTAGGCAGGTTATTCTCAAGAGGAGTGGACTCCGCTGCTCACTCACGAGATAAATGGCAGGTCACCGGGATGCCCAGTCCCATGCTTCATGCAAACTAAATCAAAATAATTGCAAACAAAACTCCCCCGGGACCTGATGTATGTTGGAGGCACTCGTTGTTTCGAGCAAGACATGGATTGATGTTTGTTGGTTGAGGGGGAGTATAAACTTTACCATTCTGTTTGGGAACCGCCTATAATGTGTGTAGCATGGAAGATATCGCCATCTCTTGGTTGTTATGTTGACAATGAAAGTATACCGCTCAAAATGTTATTCACCTCTATTTCAAAACTGAGCTCTTACACCTGTACAAATCCCTGCTCCCCTCTGCGAAGGGCCTATCTATTTACTTTTATGTTGAGTCATCACCCTCTTTGCCGGTGTCAAAACCGGTGGATCTCGGGTAGGGGGTCCCGAACTGTGCGTTTAGGACGGATGGTACCAGGAGGCAGGGGACACAATGTTTTACCCAGGTTCGGGCCCTCTTGATGGAGGTAAAACCCTACGTCCTGCTTGATTAATATTGATGATATGGGTAGTACAAGGGTAGATCTACCACGAGATCAGAGAGGCTAAACTCTAGAAGCTAGCCTATGGTATGATTGTATGTTATGGTTCTTGTCCTACGGACTAAAACCCTTCGGTTTATATAGACACCGGAGAGGGTTAGGGTTACACAAGGTCGGTTACAAAGGAGGAGATATCCATATCCGTATTGCCTAGCTTACCTTCCACGCCAAGTAGAGTCCCAACCGGACACGAGACGAAGTCTTCAATCTTGTATCTTCATAGTCTAACGTTCCGGCCAATGGAGATAGTCTGGCTGCCCGGAGACCCCCTAATCCAGGACTCCCTCAGTAGCCCCTGAACCAGGCTTCAATGATGATGAGTCCGGCGCGTAGTATTGTCTTCGGCATTGCAAGGCGGGTTCCTTCTCCGAATAAACCACAGAAGAATTTGAATACGAGGATAGTGTCCGACCCTGCAAAATAAGTTCCACATACCACCATAGAGAGAATAATATTTTCGCAAATCTAATTTGCGGACTTGTTTTGACAGCATGACGTTATGTTATGGCCCGGTGATTATTCGAACCGTTTCCTTTAACTAGCCCTGCACATAACGCGAGGCAGTTTTTCGACACGTCTTGTCAAAGCAGAGATCGTGTCCCCTTATTACGGGATTCTCATCAATACAGGCGTGGGTAACCCAACCGCGCCATCGATTACTGCGCTTGGGGGATAAGCGAGTTTTACCAGGCTAGTGGGGACGCTTAGTTTCGTCCGCCCATATAAAGGGATAAGGATTCACCTTTTTATCCATGCCTTCTTCCTCCTTCGCTCATCCGTTTTCGCACACTCGAGCTCTAGCGCCCAAGTCCGCACTTCCCACCTCAACCTTCTCCAACCATGTTCGGAGTGGGAGGCAGGTGGATGGTCTCCTCCGTCACGGATGGAGACATCAAGAAGCTGAGGAGAGCCGGATACCTACCCGATGACATCGCGCACCGGCTCCCAGATGAGGGGCAGCTCATTCCCACCCCCAGGCCCCATGAGAGGGTAGTGTTCCTCACCCATTTCCTCCGCGGACTGGGATTTCCTCTCCACCCATTCGTCCAGGGGCTCATGTTCTATTACGGCCTGGATTTCCACGATCTGGCCCGAACTTCATCCTCAACATCTCAGCGTTTATCGTCGTGTGCGAGGCCTTCCTCCGCATCAAGCCCCACTTCGGCTTATGGTTGAAGACATTCAATGTCAAGCCGAAGGTTGTGGGCGGCCGCCAGGCGGAGTGCGGAGGCGCCATGGTGGGAAAGATGCCCAACGTAACATGGCTCGAGGGCTCCTTTGTGGAAACCATAAAGGGGTGGCAATCGGGGTGGTTCTACATCACCGAGCCGCGCGACCCTGCATGGGCAGCGGCCCCCGAGTTTCGATCTGGCATCCCCATGCAGCTCACCTCCTGGAAAGAGAAGGGCCTGTCCTGGGGTAGTTTGGGAGAGCTGACCGGACTCCAAACATGTATTCAAAACATGGTGAACAAGAAGCTCAAACTTGTCAACGTGGTCCAGGTCATGCTCCACCGCCGGATCCTCCGGTGCCAACAACGGGAGTTCAACTTATGGGAGTTCGACCCGGCGCAGCACCGAACTCTGAGCATGCTCTTCGACACATCTCACGAAGATGCCTGGAGGGTGCTGTTCAAAAGCGCCAAGGTCCCCCCTCCCATTACTGAGGATCGCGGATTCAACGCGAAGCGCCAAGCCAGTGCGGTAAGCTACTTTACCTTTCACAAGATACTTATTTCTTATAGATTGACTCCATGCGGGATCTAAACTCCCGTACCTTTGACAGGACTCGCAGGAGACGGCCGGACAGATCGACTATCCGGCTCCTTTGCCCGAAGGCCCAACAGACGCTCTCTTGGCGAAGATGCTGACTCCGACCCCTTATACGGTACCGGAGAAGACCAAGAAGGCCAAGGGAACCCGAAAGAGTTCCCGACGCCAGGCATCGTCGGACTCTCCATCCGATGACTCTGCAGCGCACTCCTCCTCCGAAGACGAGGAAGAAGAAGAAGATGCTCCCCCTCCAGCTGGGGGAGATATGAAAAGGAAGGCCGCCCCAACTGGGGGGGCCGAAGGGTCCAAGTAGGGAAGGACTCTCCTTCCGAAAAGTTCCACAGCCGCCGATGAAGGCGAAGACGAGTGGTTGCCCAGGGCCAAGCCCCCGGGGAGATCGTAAGTATTCGGATACCAGAGTAACTCATAGCATTCCTTTGTCGCACTGCTTTCCCTAACACCGAACATGATTATGCAGGCCGCCACGAGCCAGTATTGATGTATCATTGGACGGCTCCCTGGGCTCGTCGGACATGGATACCGATCCAGTCCCGACCGCCACCTCCCCTCATCCTGCTGACGATGCCGAGGTGCTATCTCAAGAGGCATCGGACCGAGGGGAGACAGTCCCGGAGGCGCCTCAAGGCGACCTTCCGGATTCTGGGAGCCGAGGGGACGGGGCCCCTGAGAGCTCCGAGTTCGGCCCTCAGCCGAACACCGCGCCGGAACCTCCAGCGGTTCCAGGCTCGGGCAGGCGGCCTCCTTCTAAGAGGGGCAAGACGCCTGTGCCGGTGACCTCTGTCCATCCAGAGGCGCCGGACAATCTGCTAGAAGCGCTTCGCAGCACTTCCATCGACGAGGAGCGCCGTACTGTTATGAGTGCGGTGGTCCAGAAGGTTCAGTCCGCCAAGAGCGGGTTGACTGAAGCCTGTGCCAACCTTCTAACAGGCTTTGAGGTAAGTGTTTTAAAATGTAGTAGAAATATTACCGCATAGACAGTAGCCCCTGATGCTTTGTTCGGTGTTCACAAAGAAAAGCCGAACAGAGGATCAAATAATATCGCAGGAGTCTAATACAAGTATGTCAATATGCATATGCAGGCCTCGCTGCTGGCGTCCGCCGCACTGACTGCGAAGGTTGCCGTACTGAAGCAGGACCTCGAGGGGTCCAGGAAAGAGCTCGGCCTTGCCAAGAGGCAGCTCGAGGAGAACAAGGGTAAGTAATACCCTGTCTATAGATATGTATATATAAACGAAGACGCGATTGCAAAATGACAGGATCATCGTATATTTGCCAGGTGCCACGACCGAGGTGGCGACCCTGAAGCAAGCGCTAACCAAGGCCGAAGATAAAGCGGCCAAGGAGCGCACCGAGCGAGAGAAGCACGAGGCTCGGGTGGGCGAGGTGCAGCAAGAGCTCCAGGCTCTCGTGGCGAAGCACGAGGCGTTGGAGCTTGACTCAAAGACACGGGAGTCTGAGCTTGCCGCGGCCCTCGAGAGCGCAAAAAGTGCCAAGGCCGAATCCCAAAAGGCCCTCCAGGAGATCGACGCAATGAAGAAGATAGCGGCGGGTAAGGCTTTCTATATGCAAAGCAAGCATGTAAGAGTAAATTACCAATTACTTACCCGAATCCGGAGCTCTCCAGGAGCATTCGCAGATTTGCCCCGCAGCATGTACGATGCCGCACAATTTTACCAGGCCGAGGATGGAAGCTCAACGGAGAAGCTGTTCTGGTCTCAGTATGCTGAGGCCGAACACCCGGTGCCAATGAGCGACCAGCTGAAGCAGATGGTCGAGCTACATAAGGCGGCCGATCGGGCCATGAAGAGCTTTATAGTCCGGCTGTGGCCTGGCGACGCCCTTCCGAACAGCTTCTTCGGCCTGGTGAGGCGGCTTGTGGATGCATGTCCGCGGCTGGAGGTCGTCAAGCGATCTGTCTGCATTGAAGGTGCACGCCGGGCTTTCGCTCGTGTGAAATTGCAGTGGGTCAAGCTAGACGCCGTGAAGCTGATCAAGGAGGGGCCGCCGGAGGGCAAGGAGAACCGCGACCCCGAGATGTACTACGAGGGTGTTCTGCCGGGTGCCCATCTCATAGCGGACGAGTGTTCCAAAGATGTAATATTTGAGTGAGACTTGCTCGTTTTATCCTGTATTTATGAAAACCTGTTTCATATGCGCTATGCAACGCTTGTTTGAATTTAAAATATTGCCTTCTGTTTGGCTGTTTATCCAATCTAAGAGATGGCTAGTCCTCGGCTTCTGCCCCCATGCCACGAGTGCTGGGGTGTTCGGGATAAACCTGAGAACTCTTGTTCCCATGTTTGGGTCCTTCGAGGTAGGTGCTCAGCACAGCGAACAAGGCAACCGGACTAATTATGCTTTATCACTCTCACTTAGCCATAGAATTCTATAATTTTAAATTTCGATGAAGCCCCTGGTATTCAGAAGGCCGAATTTGGGGCGCGATACACGCCTTTAAGCCGGACAGGGCCGGCCCCTCGCTCTAAGCGGCATAAGTCTTTAGGGACTCGAAAACCTCACCAAGCAGTGACCAGTCTCTCGCCTTATCATGACAGTCAGTTTTAGCTTTCTCTACTGAGGTGCTGAACCCAGCAAAACCGGGGCACAATCGTAGTAGTTCTCCTAGCGCTACCTTAGCCGATAGAGCGAACGTAAGGTACCAAAACATAGGAGCTGGGCAAACCCAACATTTGACCAAAGACATGATTCGGAGCTGATGCATATAATGCTATAAGTTCGGGGTGCCGCACTTGTGAAAGTGTTCAGACTTTTCACACCGTATTGTGGGGTACGTAAGCCCCTAGTGTGTTGGCCATACCAAAGTGTACGGTTGCAAGGCGTCATTAATGAACACATGGATATATATATATAACAGGAATGCAATAATAGTCGTAATGTCATGCATTGTTTAGTCAAAAGATCGCATTAAAGCAAAGTGATATAGGTAGTGCGATAAGCAAAGAGTAGGACTATGTCCCTTCCATGGGCAAGCTGAGGAATGATATGAAATCGAATATTTCGCTCATTACTGTAATCCACCTGGGAATTCCGTGGTATGACGTAGCTGGTTGCCTTCTTGGTTGCTGCATCATGTGTTCGGCAATAGTGCTGCCGGACAGTGTTTCCAGAGATTAAGGTCCTGAAAAAAGAGAAAAATTACAAAACGGGAAGCTCCTAGTGCGGTTTAAGCTGCGTCTTGGGGCGTGCCGCAGTTTTGCCCCCCTCCCCACCTGTGCCCATGGTATTTTTAGTGCGTAATTATGTATGCGTGGCATTGCCGTTGGGCTCGGATTTGGGTGGGCGCCGTATTGCTACGTGAGCTCAGATCGTGCCAGGCGGTCCATTTGCCGATTGCTCAGAGCGCGATTGAAGGTGTCCGGGCTTTGAAGCGCCGAACTGGTTGATTGCCTTGAGAGGCTGCTTTGCGCTTCTGCTGCGAGGGCCGCGGTGTGCTCCTCTGTTCGGAGAGAGCGATCTGTGTTTCCATTGACTGTAATAACTCCGCGAGGTCCTGGCATCTTGAGCTTGAGGTATGCATAATGTGGCACCGCATTGAATCTAGCAAATGCGGTTCGCCCGAGCAGCACATGATAACCACTGTGGAACGGGACTATGTCGAAGATTAACTCTTCGCTCCGGAAGTTATCCAGGGATCCGATGACCACTTCCAGTGTAATTGGGCCTGTGCAATGGGCCTCTACACCTGGAATGACGCCTTTAAAGCTCGTTTTTGTGGGTTTGATCCTTGAGGGTTCTATACCCATTTTGCGCACCGTGTCCTGATAAAGTAGGTTCGGGCTGCTACCGCCATCTATAAGGACTCGAGTGAGGTGAAATCCATCAATGATTGGGTCTAGGACTAGTGCGGCGAATCCGCCATGACGGATACTAGTGGGGTGGTCCCTGCGATCGAAGGTGATCGGACAGGAGGACCAAGGGTTGAACTTTGGGGCGACCGGCTCCAACGCATATACGTCCCTGAGTGCATGCTTCCGCTCCCTCTTGGGGATGTGGGTTGCATATATCATGTTCACCGTCCGCACTTGTGGGGGAAACCTCTTCTGTCCTCTAGTGTATGGCTGCCGTGATTCCCCCTCATCATCGCTATGCGGCCCCTTGTCTTTGTTTTTGGCAAGCAACTTGCCGGCCTGCTTGAACACCCAACAATCCCTGTTGGTGTGATTGGCTGGGTTGTTTGGGGTGCCGTGTATTTGACACGAGCGATCGAGTATATGGTCCAAGCTGGATGGACTCGGCGTACTTTGTTTGAATGGCTTTTTCTGCTGACCGGGTTTAGAGCCTTTGAATCCGGCATTGACTGCCGTATCCTCGGTATTTTCGCTGTTAATGCGGTGCTTATGTTTGTTGCGATGTGACCTGCTATTGCCATCCTTGGTATCCGAGGTACCATGATTCTTTGATATGTTATTACTGTGAGCCAGCCAACTGTCTTCTCCCGCACAAAAGCGGGTCATGAGCGTCGTGAGAGCTGCCATAGATTTTGGCTTTTCCTGACCAAGGTGTCGGGCTAGCCACTCGTCTCGGATGTTGTGTTTGAATGCCGCTAAGGCCTCTGCATCCGGACAGTCGACGATTTGATTTTTCTTTTTAAGGAACCGAGTCCAGAATTTCCTGGCCGACTCTTCTGGCTGTTGAATTATGTGGCTCAAGTCATCGGCGTCTGGTGGTCACACATAAGTGCCCTGAAAGTTGTCGAGGAATGCGGCTTACAGATCTTCCCAACAGCTAATGGAGTCCGCTGGCAAGCTGTTAAGCCAATGCCGCGCTGGTCCTTTGAGCTTTAGTGGGAGGTATTTGATGGCGTGTAAGTCATCACCGCCGGCCATGTGGATGTGGAGGAGGAAATCCTCGATCCATACTACGGGATCTGTTGTGCCGTCGTATGATTCAATATTTACGGGTTTGAAACCTTCTGGGAATTCATGATCCATTATTTCGTCTGTGAAGCATAAGGGGTGTGCGGCGCCTCTGTATTGGGCTATATCGCGACGCAGCTCGAATGGGTCTTGCCCGCTGTGTTCGGCCCGGCCGGATTTGCTTTTACTGTATCCGGCATGACGTTTATCGTCTCACAGAGTGGTGCGCCTTCGTGATCCGTAGATCGATCTTGCATGCTTTTCTTTGTCCTCCAATATGTCCCGCAGGTCTGGCGTATCTCCCCAGGCCTTTTTATGTGAATGGCATCGGGGTGGAGGCTGAGTTTTTGGCTGGAATGCCCCTCTATCGCGGCCACGAGGTGGCCGATCAGCTGTATCATACGCTTCTTCCTCCAGTCGGGGTAGTAACCTGCACTTTGGGTAATTCTTGGAGGGGCGCTCGAGTTTATATTCCTCGGCCGCGAGGACTTCAGTCCATCTGTCAGCTAGCAGATCTTGATCAGCTTGAAGCTGCTGCTGCTTTTTCTTGAGGCTATTTGCCGTGGCCATAAGCCGGCGCTTGAAGCTCTCTTGTTCGACGGGATCCTCTGGTACGTCGAATTCATTATCGCCGAGGCTTGCCTTGTCTTCGGAGGGGGGCATGTAATTGTCATCTTCCTCCTCTCCGTCTGCCGCTCTCTCAGGAGGGCTGACTTCTCCATCCTCCTGCTCTAAATATTGCTGGAGGGGATTGTTGTTGTCTTCGGCACTATCCGGAGTGTTATTATCTCCTATGCCGGTATCACCACTTTTGCTTTGGCGGGACTTAGAGTGGCGCCGCTGACGTCGACGCTTGGGTTGCTTCTTGGAGGGGTCATCCTCCACTATCTCATCGCCATTGCCTTCTTTGGGTGTATCCACCATGTATATGTCATATGACGAGGTGGCTTTCCAGTGCCCTATAGGTGCTGGTTCATGTTCGTCTCCTACATCATCGTCCATACCGTCGATGTCTTTGGAGTCGAAGTCGAGCATGTCGGTTAAATCATCGACAGTGGCTACGAAGTGGGTGGTGGGTGGGCGTCGAATTTGTTCGTCGTCCGCATCCCAATCCTGTTGGCCATAGTCCGGCTAGGGCTCTCCTGACAAAGAGAGAGACCTTAGTGAATTCAGAATGTCGTCGAAGGGCGAGTGCTGAAAGATATCCGCGGCGGTGAATTTCATGATCGGCGCCCAATCGGATTTAATTGGCAGGGGCGCGGACGGTTCGAAGTCCGGAAAAGAATCCGGCGCCTTGGAGTCATGGGCTTCGCAGAGGATTAGGCTGGTGTTCGGCTCGATCGTCGTTGAGACTGCAGTACCTGTGGCGGTGTCTAGCCACCCATCCTCGATTGGCGTAGTTGGTTCCGAGCTAAGGGTCGGAGCTGATGCGGGCGCGGTCTCTGGGGTACTGTTCGGCGGCAGAGCTAGGTCATACCCATCGTGATAGTGTGGCGCGTCCGGCTGCGGCTCGAATCCGTCGAAGATCAAGTCTCCGTGGATGTTAGCCGCGTAGTTCAAACTTCCAAATCTGACCTGATGGACAGGGGCGTAGCTTTCAATCTGCTCCAGATGGCCAAGCGAATTAGCCCGCAGTGCAAAGCCGCCGAATACGAAGATCTGTCCGGGGAGAAAAGTGTCACCCTGGACTGCATCGTTGTTGATGATCGGAGGAGCCATCGAGCCTAACGGCGACGACACAGAGGAACTCTCAATGAAAGCACAAATGTCGGTGTCAAAACCGGTGGATCTCGGGTAGGGGGTCCCGAACTGTGCGTCTAGGCCGGATGGTAACAGGAGGCATGGGACCCAATGTTTTACCCAGGTTCGGGCCCTCTTGATGGAGGTAAAACCCTATGTCCTGCTTGATTAATATTGATGATATGGGTAGTACAAGAGTAGATCTACCACGAGATCAGAGAGGCTAAACCCTAGAAGCTAGCCTATGGTATGATTGCATGTTATGGTTCTTGTGCTACGGACTAAAACCCTTTGGTTTATATAGACACCAGAGAGGGTTAGGGTTACACAAGGTCGGTTACAAAGGAGGAGATATCCATATCCGTATTGCCTAGCTTGCCTTCCGCGCCAAGTAGAGTCCCACCCGGACATGAGACGAAGTCTTCAATCTTGTATCTTCATAGTCTAACAGTCTGGCCAATGGAGATAGTCCGGCTGCCCGGAGACCCCCTAATCCAGGACTCCCTCACTCTTATTAAAAAGCACTAGCTGGAGAGCGCAGCTGTCATTTGCATTCATTACTGTTAATTTATATTGGGTGTGACTATGATTGGATCTCTTTTACCATGAATTACAATGTCTAGTCAGTCCTTGATCTTTAAAGGTGCTCTGCATTTATGTTTTGCGGTCTCAGAAAGGGCTAGCGAGATACCATCTTGTTATATCATATTATGATTGTTTTGAGGAAGTGTTGTCATCCGAGATTTATTATTATGGCTTGCTAGTTGATTATGCTATTGATATGGGTAATCATGAGACCTGAGAATTATTGCAAATGTGGTTAGTTATAATCTTTGCTGAAAACTTGAATGCTAGCTTGACATATTTACAACAACAAGAGCAAACAGAGTTTGTAAAAGTTTTTCTTTATTTCTTTCAGTTTGTCAACTGAATTGCTTGAGGACAAGCAAGGGTTTAAGCTTGGGGGAGTTGATACGTCTCCGTCGTATCTACTTTTCCAAACACTTTTGCCCTTGTTTTGGACCCTAACTTGTATGATTTGAATGGAACTAACCCGGACTAATGCTGTTTTCAGCAGAATTGCCATGATGTTGTTTTATGTGCAGAAAACAAAAGTTCTTGAAATGACCTGAAACTCCATGGAATATCTTACAATAAATAATAAAAAATCCTTGCCAAAGATGAAGACCAGGGGGCCCACACCCTTCTCACGAGGGTGGGGGGCGCGCCCCCCCTAGGGCGCGCCCCTACCTCATGGGCCCCCTGGAGACCTCCCGACTCCAACTCCAACTCTATATAACTGCTTTTGGGGAGAAAAAATAGGAGAGAAGAAATCATCACGTTTTACGATACGGAGCCGCCGCCAAGCCCTAAAACCTCTCGGGAGGGCTGATCTGGAGTCTATTCAGGGCTCCGGAGAGGGGGATTCGTCGCCGTCGTCATCATCAACCATCCTCCATCATCAATTTCATGATGCTCACCACCGTGCGTGAGTAATTCCATCGTAGGCTTGCTGGACGGTGATGGGTTGGATGAGATTCACCATGTAATCGAGTTAGTTTTGTTAGGGTTTGATCCCTAGTATCCACTATGTTCTGAGATTAATGTTGCTATGACTTTGCTATGCTTAATGCTTGTCACTAGGGCCCGAGTGCCATGATTTCAGATCTGAACCTATTATGTTTTCATCAATATATGAGAGTTCTTGATCCTATCTTGCAAGTCTATAGTCACCTATTATGTGTTATGATCCGTTAACCCCGAAGTGACAATAATCGGGATACTTACCGGTGATGACCGTAGTTTGAGGAGTTCATGTATTCACTATGTGCTAATGCTTTGTTCCGGTTCTCTATTGAAAGGAGGCCTTAATATCCCTTAGTTTCCATTAGGACCCCGCTGCCACGGGAGGGTAGGACAAAAGATGTCATGCAAGTTCTTTTCCATAAGCACGTATGACTATATTCGGAATACATGCCTACATTACATTGACGAATTGGAGCTAGTTCTGTGTCACCCTATGTTATGACTGTTACATGATGAACCGCATCCGGCATAACTATCCATCATTGATCCAATGCCTATGAGCTTTCCATATACTGGTTTACGCTTATTTACTTTCCCGTTGCTATTGTTACAATCACTACAAAATACCAAAAACATTACTTTGCTTTCGTTACTCTTTTGTTACCGTTACCATCACTATCATATTACTTTGCTACTAAACACTTTGCTGCAGATACTAAGTTTCCAGGTGTGGTTGAATTGACAACTCAGCTGCTAATACATGAGAATATTCTTTGGCTCCCCTTGTGTTGAATCAATAAATTTGGGTTGAATACTCTACCCTCGAAAGCTGTTGCGATCCCCTATACTTGTGAGTCATCACTGGCCAAAGCCCAGGAGAGAGCGGTAAAAGAACAAGCCGCTCGCGAAAAATACAAGGCTAGGGTTGGTGAGGTCCAGCAGGAGCTCCAGGATGTTGTGAAGAAATATGAGTCCTTGGAGCGCAATCTTGCGGACCAAGAGTCCGAACTTACCAAGGCCCACCAAAGCGCACACGATGCCCGGGTTGAAGCCCAGGGAGCCCTCCAGTAAATCCAGGAGGCCAGAAAAATCATAGTGGGTAAGGCCTTTATTATGCAGAGCAAGTATGTGAAGAAAAGGTTCCTCTTACTGACCCGGATTTGGAGTTCTCCAGGGGCGTTTGTGGATCTGCCGCGCTGTGTTGCCGACGCTGCGGAATTCTTCCGAGCCGAAGAGGGGAGCCCAACGAAGAAGTTGTTCTGGTCACAATACCTTATGCCAGAGCATCCGGTGTCCTTTAGCGATTAGATGAAACAGCTGACCGAACTGCATAGGGTGGCCGAACTGGCCATGAAGGATTTGATAATCCGTCTATGGCCTGCCGAAGCCATACCCAGCCGCTACTTTGGGCTCGTGAAGCGGTTGGTCAATGCCTGCCCTCGACTTGATGCCATCAAGCGGTCGGTCTACATTGAAGGTGCGCGGATGGCCTTCGCCCGTGTCAAGGTGCAGTGGGAGAAGATGGATGCCGCCAAGCTCGCGACCGAGGGACCGCCCGCGAGCAAGGAGCACCGCACGCCCGAGCGGTATTTTGATGATGTCCTAAAGGGATCCCGCATTGTAGAGGGCCAGTGTTCGAAAGACATTATCTTTGAATCATGTCATTCATGTTATCCCTTCCCGTATTATGAAACAAAGCCGTTATGTAATATAATGTTTGTTGTTTGAAAATTTTACCTCCTGTGCGGCCGTTTTGTTAAAACTAAGAGATGGCCAGTCGTCGGCTTCAACCCCCACGTAGGTAGTACGGGGATGTTCGGGACGGAATATAAACACTCTTGATCCAAGAGTTTGGTCCTTGAAGGAGGTGTTTAGCGCAACGAACCAGGCAATCGGACTATGTGGCTTTATCACCCTCACTTAGTCATAGGAGTTTGACAATAGAAAAGTAGGCGCACCCCTAGTTAGTATTTAATCCGGACTAGGGTGCTATAGACACCTGATCGGGTAAAGGCCGATCCGTCACATAATGTGGAAAAAATCGCAAAAGATTTGTAACCTCTGAATAGCTGACCAGCTCTCGCCGTATCATGACAGTCAGTTTTTGGCTTTCTCTACTAAGGTGTTTGCTCGGATAAACTAGAAACACAATCGCAATAGTTCTCCCTTTACTACCCTAGCCGATAGGACGGAACATAAGGTAGCAAGGACAGGAGCCGGGAAACCCAACTATTGACCAAAGACATGATTCGGAGCCGATGCATATAATGCTAAAATTCGGGGTGCCTAACTGTACTGTAAAAAGTGTTCGGACTTTGTTGCCGTAGTATGGAGCACAATGAAGCCCCTGGCGAATTAAAGTGTACCAAAGTGTACGGGTGCAAAGAATAGCAAAATAAAATGAAGTAGTAAGCTAGTGCCACGTAGGTTGGGCGACAAACTGTTTCCATTATAATTTAATTAATACGTCAAAGCATATTTGCACAAATACTGCGATAAGCAACAGAGCTATTTAACATGCCTAGACCAAAGGGGAGCTGCGTGCGGGTCCTGAAAACCGGTAGAATGATCATCAAGAAGAACATCTAGAGATTCCCCCACATGTCTGTACTACTTGCCGCCTTGGTATATCTATCCTTCGAAAGGACCGATGATCAGGCCGTCGAGAGGGGCCTGTAGATAAGAGACCAAAAAATGGTAAAAAGAAAAAGGAAAAGTATGTGTGAGAGCCGTATGATGGACCACAATCAAGTTACGCCTCCGTCTATGCGCGGTACGTATGCCGCCATTTGGTCGGGACTGAGACGGAGGCTGAATTGCTAGTCGAGCTCCTGACGGGCTGGACTGTCCAGCTGCAGAGTAGTCCGGACTTGTTTGACAGTGTCCGGGAGCTTGGCCGCTAAATTAAGGTTCTTCTTAATAAGGCTGCTCTATACTTTTGCTGCTAGGGCCGCGGTGTGCTCCTCAGTACGGAGGGAGCGCTCCGTGTTTCCATTGACTGTTATGACACCGCGTGGTCCGGGTATCTTAAGTTTGAGATAAGCATAGTGCAGTACCACATTGAATCAGGCAAATGCAGTTCGTCTAAGCAGTGCGTGATAGACATTGCAGAAGGGGACGATGTCGAAGATCAATTCTTTGCTTTGGAAGTTGTCCGGGGATTCGAAGACAACTTCCAATGTGATTGAACCCGTGCAGCGGGCCTCTACACCTGGTGTTACTCCTTTAAAGGTAGTTTTTGTGGGCCTGATCCTTGATGGATCGATGCCCATTTTGCAGACTGTATCCTGATATAGTAGGTTGAGGCTATTGCCACCATCCATGAGGACTCGCGTGAGGTGGAATCCATCAATAATTGGGTCAAGAACCAGTGCGGCTGAACCACCGTGACAGATACTGGTCGGATGGTCCCTGCGATCGAAGGTGATCGGACAGGACGACCATGGGTTGAATTTTGGGGCGACTGGCTCTATCGCATAGACGTCCCTGAGCGCATGTTTGCACTCCCTCTTGGGTATATGGGTAGCGTATATCATGCTCACCGTTTTATCCCAGGGGGGGACTTCTTCTGTCCCCCTGTGTTCGGCGGAAGGGGATCCTCATCGTCATTCTTGCTTTGCGACCTCTTCTCCTTGTCTTCGACATTTAACTTGCCGACCTATTTAAAGACCCAACAACTCTAGTGGGTATGATTGGATGGTTTGTTAGGGGTGCCGTGGATCTGACATGGACGATCGAGTATGCGGTCCAGGTTGGAAGAGCCCGAATTGTTTCTTTTATATGGCTTCTTCCGCTGACCGGACTTGGAGCCACTGAATCCGGCATTGACCGCCGTGTCATCAGTATTGTCACCATTGTTGCGACGCTTATGCCTGTTGCGTCGGGGCTTGCCGTTGCTATTCTTGGCTTCGGAGGTGCCAGGTTCGCTTGCATTATGATTGCTACGGGCTAGCCAACTATCTTCGCCCGCACAAAAGCGGGTCATAAGTGCCGTGAGGTCCACCATGCAATTCGGCTTTTCTTGGCCGGGGTGTCGGGCGAGCCATTCGTCGCGGATGCTGTGCTTAAAGGCCGCTAGGGCTTCGACATCGGGGCAGTCGACGATTTGGTTCTTTTTAGTTAAGAACCTTCTCAAGAATTTCCTGGCTGACCCTCCGGGCTGTTGAACTATGTGACTTAAGTCGTCGGCATCCGGGGGTCAGACGTATGTGCCTTGGAAGTTGTCGCGGAAGGCGTCTTCCAAGTCCTCCCAGCTGCCAATGGAGTTTTCAGGCAGACTTTTCAACCAGTGCCGAGCTGGTCCCTTGAGTTTTAGCTGGAGGTATTTGATGGCATGAAGATCATCACCGCGGGCCATATGAATATGGAGAAGAAAGTCCTCAATCCATACTGCGGGATCTGTTGTTCCATCATATGATTCGATATTTACGGGTTTAAACCCTTCTTGGAATTCATGCTCCATTACTTCATCAGTGAAGCAGAGGGGGTGTGCGGCGCCTCTATATCGGGCCAGGTCGCGACGTAGTTCAGATGGAGTCCGTCTGCGGCTTTCGGCCCGGGCGTGATTATGCTTGTCATGTTTGGCTTGACAGCCGTCGTCGTGCGTCGAGGCATGCCACCATAATCCGTAGATCGACCTGGCTGGACCTGCTTTATTCTTCAGGTCCTACCGCAGGTCATATGTTTGTCCCCGAGCCGTTGTGTCTCTACCTTTACGGCGAGATAGTATGGGCCGGTGATCGGCTTGAGTGGCCGTTTTGTCCCGGCCACGTGGTGGTCGGTCAGCCGCATTACGTGTTGCTGGTACAGGCTTAAGTGCCTCATCATCGAATTGAGGTAGTAATTTACGCTTCGGATAACTTTTGGTTGGCCGCACGAGGCCGTATTCCTCGGCTGCCAGGACATTAGTCCATCTGTCATTGAGTAGATCTTGATCAGCTTGAAGTTGTTGTTGTTTCTTTTTCAGACTCCTTGCAGTGGCTATTAGCCGTTGCTTAAAGCGCTCCTCCTCGAGAGGTTCCTCAGGCATGATAAAGTCTTCATCACCGAGGCTCACCTCATCCTTGGAGAGAGGAAGATAATTGCTATCCTCCAAGTCTGCATTTTCAGCCTGTTCATCAGGGCTAACTTGCCTATCTTCCCAATCGTCCTATTTAGAGGTTGGCTCGACGGGGTTTTCTTGGTCTTCGGCATCATCCGGAGCATTATTGTCTCTCATGCCAGTATTGCTATCTTTGTCGCGACGCCATTTAGAGTGGCGCCGTCGGTGTTTTGGTTGTATCTCGGGAGGTTTATCCTCTACTGGATTTTTCTCGCTATCGCCATCACCCTCCTTGGGTGTATCCACCATGTACACATCATATGAAGAGGTGGCCATCCAGCGTCCGGTAAGCGGCGGGTTTTGGGCCTGCTCTTCTCCGGCAACGTCGTCCATACCATCAATGTCTTCGGAGCCGTAATCGAGCATGTCAGTTAAGTCCTCGACAGTGGCGATGAAGTGGGTGGTGGGTAGGACGTAAAATTCCCTGCACTCAGCCCCTAGTCTGGGCTGGGCGTAGTTCAGACATTGCTCCTATGTAATGTTGAGGGATTGCATCAAGTCCAGAGCCTCTCTTAAAGGCGAGGTTTGGCCAGGGAAAAGAGAATCCGTGGATTACGGCGGGAAGGGGATTCCTCGACCGAGCCCACACGATGCTGACTCCGAGAGTTCGGAGCCAGTGTCCGGGGAAGAGTCCGGCTTTGTGATGGTTGCCAGTGACACTGCTTCCTCTGGTTCTCCCGTACTGGGCCTAGTGGCCATAGATAGTCCGGCGGGTTTAGAGACCCTGTCTTCGGACCTGGCGACGCGCTCTGGCTCTAAGGCCAGAGCGGAGGTTGGGGTCGTGAATCCTTGGAAGATCAAGTCTCCTTGGATGTTAGCGACATAATCCAAGTTTCCAAAACAAATCTGGTGACCTAGGGCGTAGCTGTCGATCTTCTCTAGATGGCCAAGCGAATTGGCCCGCAGTGCGAAGCCACTAAACACAAAGATCTGACCGGGGAGGAGAACCTCCCCCAGGGCAGCATTATTGTAGATGATTGATGGAGCCATCGAACCTTCTGGTGATGATGCATCGGAACTCTCAATGAAAGCACCAACGTCGGTGTCAAAACCAGCGGATCTCGGGTTGGAGGTCCCGAACTATGCGTCTAAGGTCGATGGTAACAGGAGGCAGGGGACACAATGTTTTACCCAGGTTTGGACCCTCTTGATGGAGGTAATACCCTATGTCCTGCTTGATTGATATTGATGAATATGAGGGTTACAAGAGTTGATCTACCACAAGATCGTTGTGGCTAAACCCTAGAAGTCTAGCCTGTATGATTGTGATTGTGATTATGATTGCCTCTATGGACTAAACCCTCCGGTTTATATAGACACCGCAGGGTCCTAGAGTTGTATAGAGTCGGTTTACCAAGGAATGAATCTACATATCCGAACGCCAAGCTTGCCATCCACACAAAGGAGAGTCCCATCCAGACACGGGAAGAAGTCTTTTGTCTTGTATCTTCATAGCCCATTAGTCCGGCCCATCTTACATAGTCCGGACGCCTGAGGACCCCTTAGTCCAGGACTCCCTCAGAGGGCGCGATGATGGTGTCCTGGACTAGGGGGTACTCACCACATCGTCTCCTAACCAGGTGGATCGGGCCGAGGACCCCCATGGCGGTTTACTCATGGGCCACTTTGGGCAGCCCATGTCGCATTCAAGGAATATTCCACAAGACTTGATGATCAAAACAAGGACTCCTCTCCACCAACGTATTCGACTAGGACTCTTGTTAGACTAGGCCTCCGGTACATTATATAAGCCGAGGTCAGGCTAGTCGATAGATGATTATGACATTATTCATCATACCCTCAGGTTTTAGACCACAACATATGATCTCGTGGTAGATCAACTCTGTACTTGATACTCCATCAATATAAACAAGAGCAGGACGTAGGGTTTTACCTCCATCAAGAGGGTCCGAACCTGGGTAAAACATCGTCTCCCTCCAGTCCTGTTACCATTTATCCGAGAATCCACAGCTCGGGACCCCCTACCCAGAGATCTGCCAGTTTTGACACCGACAATGGTGCTTTCATTGAGAGTTCCGCTGTGTGATCGGCAAAAGATCAATGGCTCACCTGCAGATCAACCACGACGTCGGCGTCTTCGTCACTGGCTCGACTGGTCACCTTAGCTTGACCAAGGACTATGCCCTGCCTCCAATCGTCATGTTCGGATGAGGGCCTTCATCAACATCAACTCCGATCTTTATCATGATCATGGAGGAATCATCAATGGGGCTCGGGGGCTCAACGTCAACATTGCCCTCGGGCGACCGTGTTGTTTTTTCAAACAGCGAACTTGTATCCGCTACCACCACCTCCTCGAGCATCGCTTTGATGATTCCTTCTGTGAAATTGTGCGGAATTGAGTCTACAACAACACTGTAAAATTTTGTCGCGTTCCGATGGAACAATCTCCGCCGATCTCCGATATACCGGAGCCCTGTCGAATCTGGATGGGAATCTGGATGAGTTTGGAGCATGGTGTCCAGCATCTAGCTCGGACGTCCTTTGAAAGATCCAACCATTGATCGGCTGCGGAATTCAGATCTATTTTCTGCATGAATACGAATCCGACCCGAGTTGATCTTTCTTCATGAACGGGATATTGGACAACTTTTTGGAAGAATCTCTTTGTAGGGTACTGTGTTTTGTTTACGAACACATGCACACTAATTTTGCTCCTTTTCGGAGGTAATCTTCGCCGCCACGTATGCCGACCTGCGCTAGATAGATTGTTGCTTCATCGAGCCGAGCCGAACCTTATCGGATCATCAGCTCGGCAAGCCGAACAAGAGTTCAGCATCACGAATACTAAATTATCACCAACACCATCGCCCCACGGGTTGCATGGGTCACGCGCGCTGACATCGCCGCTCGGTCACTTCATCAATCCGACTTTCACCGCGTCACAAGTTATGACTAGCGTCGGCATGGCCTCATTGTTGCTTCTTCAAGTTGATGTCCATCACGCCGAACTGCTTCAATACCTCGACTGACATGGCAGCTGCAATGTCTCCTTACCCACCCGCTCTGTTACCTCAGCCTAGACCGGGGGCTTCGCCATCTCTTCATCAGCCTACTCTGGAGATTTCGACGTCACCAGCCGACCAACTTCGTCACGTTAGCTGGACCGGGGGCTTTGCCTCGGCGAGCCAACCTTTACCAGCATCGCCATGCTGTCGCTTCATCTCCCATTAGGCAATGGGTGTGCGGATCTAGTCCCAATTTCGGGAGTAATCTTTCTTCATGTTGCTACAACAGATAAATCAGGTGCTATTAATCCTAGTAATTTTTCTTGCTTGGGTTTATTTTTTCTGAGGAATTATTACTCTAGTTTGTTCCATCATCTGTACACAGGTCTGTCAAATGGTGGCCGCATTAATGACGGTCACGTGGTGGTTCGATCAGTTTCCGTATACAGTTCGGCGAATGCCGAATCCGGAACTCAGACCGGCCTGTGAGTTCAGGCTTAGCCACGCCTTCACCGCGTCACGCCGATGCCCTGCATCAACATTGACTTCGGTGCCAGGCCACATCTCTTTAAATAAATTATTTTTGCTAAAAGCAATTATGCAAGGATTTTATATATATTTATATTATTCTTTTTGGACCGCACTATTTTATGTGTGTAGGTGATTGACTTTGACTGCGTCACGCAGTCACTTCGGCAAGCCAATGTTGTTGTCCCAATTGGCATAAATCGGCTCACATGATCACCTTGTTGATTGAATTGCCATACCGACATGTTCGGTAGCCTCGGGGACTTCGACATCATCAAGAGGGTCCTACCTCGTCGGGTGTTCGACGACGACCATATTTCTTTTATTGCTCACTTTGCATAAATTATTAATCATGCAACTTTTTTAATTGTTTTAGTTATTATTACTATTTTCTCTGGCTTGCACTATCTTCTGTGCACAGGTAAATGATCCGGATTGGACAGCGCTGTCACCTCGGCGTATCGACATACCACGTCACCTCGGCTGGACTGGGGGCTTCATCATCACTTCATTAACCCACGCTGGGTACTTCGGCGTCACACTGCCGGCCTACATCGGCCGTGTTATGTCGCCACTTCGAAGCATCGAGCTCTTCGCTCTGCCACCTTGAAACCGGCTTGGGGGCTGGGACCTCGTCCCGCCGTAAGCTTGGACCGCGTCATCAATGCCGAACACATTAACCAGCTAAGTCAGTTTTATGCTCAAAGTTTTAAATTTTTAATCTGTGTTCGGTTCGACCATGCTCACATACGTTATTTGTTAAAAACAGTTCTCTTACCCAAGTTTACCGGGGGCTCTTAAATTTATATGAGCCGTTTTATAGTAAATGTGCTTTCTTCCTAGTCGTTGCAAAATCTTTTTCTATCACTCCTTTTTCGACGCGAGTGTGCGGTCAATAGCCGGATAGCCCATTTCTCTCTAATGATCGCTTGAGTTTAGTTTGCTAAACTGGCCTAACGAGAAGTACTCCGCCTTTGGGATAGGAGGTTGAAGCCGAAGGCTGACCCACTCGATGTCTTGAGATCGGATGTGTCATGTTAAAGCACGACGGAAGCACAAACAAATTTTAAGACCAATTTTTGGATTTGCACAAAAAAATTGATTTAGTTCGGACGTAGAGTTTCCGCATAAGTTTTTTGGTTTTTTAAGCTTATGGCACTTTTCGATCTATTTGTGTGCTTTTTTATGAGGCGGGACATCCTCTTGACCGAGGTACCCTGCGTAATAATCCAGCTTGGGAAATCTTTTTCAACCCATAGTTCGGCATTTTTTGCCGACCTGCACCTCGGTGTTGGGTCCGAGCATAAATCTCGCAGTACACTGCCGGACACTTTTTAAGCATCGACAATATCAACAGGGGTCTGCGACTTGAGCTGAACCCACCAAAAGCCAAGGTACTCCGAGGAGTCCTCAGCAAAATGTTCTCGGATATTGCTTTTATATGCATCAGTTTCGAATTGTGTCTTCGATCAATAGTTGGGTTGCCTGGCTCATGTGCTTGCCTCCTACGCTTCGCTTTGTTCGGCTAGGTGAGAAAAGGGATAACCATTGCGATTGTGCCTCCAACTAGCATGGTTAAGTGCCTCAGTGGAGAAAGCCAAAAACTGACTGTCACAATAAGCCTAAACTGGTCAGCGATCCGATGACTGTATTAAACTATAAGATCGATAGAGGTCACCCCGTGTTAAATGACGACATTCATAACATTGGCCGAAGTGTTTACGGCTTTACCTCGACTGTCGCCGAACACTAACCGGGGGCTATTTACTGGCCTCCCAACTTTAAGCTCCAATGACTAAGTGAAAGTTATAAAGCCCACATATCTGATTGCCTCGTTTCCGCTAACACAACCGCCTTCGGGCACCGAGACGTCGGCTAAGGGTTGTTTTGTTATCACGAAAACACCCTGCGTAGCATCTACAAGGGAGTGGAAGCTGACGATGGGCCACTTTCAATGGATAAACGGTCGCAATGGAGTCAAAATAAACATATCATCGGCATTTGTATTTAATATATGAGGGCTGCCTTCCGCAATCATTGTTATAAAGCTATAAATATGCATCAATTTGACTTAAGATTTTGGCCAAGCTGGGTTGCCTGGCTCCTGTGCTTACCCCTATGTTCCCGATTGTTCGGCTAGGTGGTAAAGGGAGCACCTCTGTGATTGTTACTACCGGGTCATCCGAGTTAGTACCTCAGACTGGGTGAAGCCAAAAGCTAGCAATCTTAAAGGATATAATTTGTCGGCAACGACGGAAGTGAAAATTTTGGTTCATTAATACCATAGAGTTTGGGAACTTTTCCCGAACTAAATCCTCAATATTTTCCTCCCACATTGATTGGAGGTGAGGTTTCATGATCATGATCAGCATGACAACCCAAAGAAAGGAACCAATAACGGGATTATTTTCTTTGGAAGATGTTTCATATCTCTCTGACTACCTTTGTTTATAAAACCGTATGGACGGATTGCCTTGTTTTCTATAAATCTTTGCCCTTATAACGGCTTTATAAAGTAGGACAAACACTCCCCGGCTTCTGGCCGAGGAGGTTGAAGCCGATGGTCGGTCGACAAAGTTTTGTACAATGCGGATCCAAGCATTAATGATGTAAAGTACTTGGATACATAGAATCATTACACATAATTTGTGATTTTACTCTGGATATCGATCCTTAATTTGGCCACCTGTGCCCGCATTAAGGCTCGGGGGCTACCGGGCTTCGGGCTTATCATTCACTAATATTAAAGGGGCACATCGATCCCCTGATCTTGTGTTGCCACCCGACCAGTGTCTCGGGGGCTACTGCATTGCCTATTCAATGCTGAAAATTGAAAGTGCTCAGTGTTCGGCTGGACCGGACTATGCACAAACGCGTCTTCGGACAACAATAGGTACCATCTGGAACTTATCCGACATCAAGTTAATATATTACGACGACTTCTCAAAACCCTCTCTCAAGGGACCGTTCGCCGATCACTATTTCCTCTAATATATTACATCGCTTTTCTATTCCTAAGTATGCTACCGAGCTGGGAATTGATCCTCAGGTTGATTTTACAAATCGACCTGAGTCTTAGGGGCTACTAGGGTCAGCGGTTTGATTTTATCATTCAGGTGCAACCTGGATATTAGGCCAACACGCACCTTGAGGGCTACTGGCTATACGTCTTGGCAGAGAATACATTGCACAATTCGGGATCAAATTCATAACAATCAGCCCATGGTTGCCGAGTGGACGGAAGCCGAACTCCCTAAAGAGTACGGCACATATTCAAACTGGATCATGCACTTTGACGGCTCCAAAATGTTGGCTGGTCTGGGGGCTGGCGTCGTTTTGATGTCCCCAACAGGAGATAAAGTTCAATATGTACTACAGATAATGTATACGGACTCCAACAATGAAGCCGAATATGAGGCCCTTCTACATGGTCTCCGGATGGCAGTATCCATGGGCATTCAATGCCTAGAGGTGCGTAGGGATTCGAACCTCGCGATATCCCAAATAAATGGAGACTTTGATGCCAAGGATCCGAAAATGGCAGCTTATCGCAATGCCGTCCTAAAAATGTCAGCTCGGTTCGAGGGGCTCGAATTTCACCATATAGCCTGGGAAAACAATCAGGCAGCAGACGTCCTGGCATGCATCGGCGCAAAATGCGATGCCGTCCCTCCAAACATCTTCTTGGAGAGGCTGTTCAAGCCATCCGTAGTATGGGAAGGGGAACCCGGAAATAACAGCCCGGACCCAACCGCACTGGCCGACACCGAATATTCTGACATAATTGGAGGCTCTGCCAATGAAATAATATCTTCAACCCATGTAATAATGGCAGTCATCGCCCCATGGACAGAACCATTCCTAGCCTACCTAACTAAGCAGGAACTTCCCGCGGACCAAAACGAGGCACGCTGCATAGTGTGGCGATCTAAAGCCTATAAAGTGCATGAGGGAGAGCTTTATAAGAAAAGCACCACCGGATTCCTTCAAAGGTGCATCTCCGAAGAGGAAGGGCGGAATCTTTTGGCTAAAATTCATGCCGGACTTGGCGGTCACCACGTGGCGGCCCGGGCCCTTATAAGCAAGGCCTTCCGTACAGGCTTCTATTGGCCGACGGCCTGGGCAGACGCTCAGGACTTAGTCCAACGATGCGTTGGTTGCCAGCTTTTTGCTAACCAAAGCCATATGCCACCCACCGCCCTCCAAACTATCCCCATCACCTGGCCCTTCGCGGTCTGGGGGCTTGACATGGTTGGACCCCTTAAAGGAGGAACGCACAAGCAAAATACTTACTGGTCATGGTGGATAAGTTCACCTAATGGATAGAAGCCAAGCCTGTTCAGACGGCCGAATCCGGACAGGTGATAGACTTCATATCCGGGGTCGTACACCGTTACGGCGTCCCCCACAACATCATCACTGATAATGACACGAACTTTATGGACGACGAGGTAAAACTCTGGTGCAAAAACATGGGCATCAAGCTTGATTATGCTTCAGTCTATCACCCACAAACTAACGGTTAGGTCGAGCGAGCAAATGGTCTTATCATGAGCGGCATCAAACCCGGATTAGTGCGGTCCCTCAAGGAATCTAACACGCATTGGGTAGAGGAGCTCGACTCCGTACTCTGGGGGCTGCGGACCACGCCAAATCACACTACCGGATACACACCATTCTTTATGGTTTATGGCGCAGAGGCGGTTCTGCCCTGCGACATTATTCATGACTCACCTCGAGTGCGCATGTACGAAGAAAGAGAGGCCGAGCTCGATCGGCAGGACAGTTTGGACGCCTTGGAGGAGGAG